>NW_026020134.1:421365-653865 GCF_900185275.1 Solanum verrucosum | reverse complement strand
ACATGTAAATAGGAACGGAGGAAGTACAATCTTTAGTACTTGTATTATTGCTTGGAAAAATCAAAAGTGGCTGATAATTATACATGGTACAGGAAAACACCATACAACATTCTTCTGTACAATCCAATGTAACATTACCATCAGAACTTGGCTAAAGGAACAAAGGATATCAAGTTTATGACCATAAAGATACTTGATGAATGAAGTAGTATATGCTAAAACACCTATTTCACACTCAAATACATCAAAAAGGAACTTCTTGAGAAGCCAAATATACAGGAGTTCTTATTCTTTTGCATCTGAGTCATGTGTCAATGGGCTGACAACTTCTCTTGAACATTCTGAAGACCGTGTGGACGCAGTTGCTGAAACATCTTGAGATGTGCTTGAACATGAATCTGATCGTTTGAAATCGTCCTTTCCTTTTGAGTCGATGCTCAAATAATCAGTTAAAACCTTTTTCACACCAAAGCCTCGAGTAGAAAGCTTGCTGCCTTCAAACATTTTTGATCTTTCTCCCTTTGCAGGACTAATATGTTGGGAAGGGGAGAAGCTTGGTGTGGTAAAAGCTGTTTTATATGGGGTGCCGTTGACAGGTACTGAGAGAGGAGTCCCCATGCTCTTATGTGTAATGATACCGACTTTGGAGATTGGCACAAATTGATCCGAGTGCTTATTCAAATCATCCGCATAAAGAAGATCATCAACGCGTGCAATAATATTGAATGCCAGGCTTTCAAGCACTCTCGAGTAGCTCTCCAATATAGATTTGCCAACATCCTAAGGAACAACAAGAAATATAGTTCATTAGTACTAAGTCAATAAATCATGATTGTCTGAGAGAGGAAAAGTCCTTTCCTTTAAGAAGAAACGAAAACTTGTTAGTGGGATTTCATGTCGAACCTTGTTATATTGAATTTTGCTCATGTCTAAGGTTGTCTGTGGAAGACCAGGAAACCTTTGCTTTAAGCAAAGCAAAAGGCTTTCAGCTCTATCAGCAAGTAACTCCCTCTTATCGCCATCAACCATCAAATCCTTAACCATTTCCCATGAGGATTTTGAATTGGACCTGTGCGTACTACCAAAAGGTTTCGAGTGAGCTCTTCTGCGCCACACATAAATTGAAGACTCCACTCGGTTTGCTATCTCAAATGCTTGATGCTCAGAAGACAAATCAAGGCAGTCAAGCAAACATTCAGATGAAAATTGGTCCGAAGTGATATATCGGTGGATGAGATCACCTAAGCTAGCTTTTCCGTTCTGCAAGATTAAAAATAAAACACCTGCAAAATGAGTAATCTCCAGGTCTATTTTAGTATAAAAACACGAGTTAGTTTCTCCGGGAAAGCTTTGTACCTTAGGAAGGCCTTCAAAATATGATTCAGGCACCTCCATTTCAGCTAAGCTGTTGCTGTTAATCGCCATTGCAGCTTTCAGGATTTGGTTTGTGCAATCACGTTTGTGCTGCAACTGCCTTCTTGCATTTTCACTGAGACCACCAGGGGGAACTCTAGGAACCGGTAGCCACCATTTCTCTTCTTGACGAGGGAGAGGATTTCTGAATGAGGACGACCCATCGGATTCTGGAGCTAAGATTCCTTGGTCAACATACCAGAATTCTGTGCTTCGGAAACTGTCTAATATCTCCTGTGAAAGAGGCAAACACTTTAGACTATAGCACTCAGCATTGAACAATAAAGACTCAATGCCCAAGGAGCAAGGAAAGGCTATCTTACAAGGAGCATATTGTCCAGCTTACGGAGAGCTGGAAGATTGACGTAAAGCTCTGACCGTGGCCTAGAAGTCATAACCTAAAACAAAAGAGCGAATAAGTTAACACACATGTTCATTCAATTTGTTTTTCCTATCCTAGCTCAATAAACTGATTGTTTCCAAATCACAGAGCAAAACACGAGAATTTTTCGAAGTTTTAAGCATATGATAAATGTTTGATATAAAACATGAGTCTAGCTCTCAGGATGCAAACACCAATCCAAGTTACAGAATTTTCTTTAGTGGTAGATAGCTTGAATCACCGGAACAATGCCAAAGAAACCACATTTACCTCAAGTTTGCTGCCATCAGGAAATGTCTGCCAAGAGGGTATGAGTTCTACAATGTGATCACTAACACAGAGAAGCCATTCCATTTCTCTCCGCCACATTAACTTTTTCTCTGGAGCTAAAGGTTCTAATCTCCAAATTTGCCCAAAAAGAGTAGCTAATAGAAAAAAAGAGGGGGGAAATGAAGGAAAAGAATGTATACTTAGTAAACTGAAAAATCAAAACTCACTACAAACTGAATCCAATACTCAACTAAATAACTTACCACATAGATTAGTGATAGCATTAGAAATTGCTAGTGCTGTGCAAACCCCATTTCCACAACCAGACATGTCTTCTCCCAGCAGCAACTTTGAGAATCTCTCCTTCATCATTTCAATCTCTACAGAATCCCCCACAAGCTCAATCACAATCTTATTGACCAGACTGTAAAATGTACGCAGACCTTATCCCTACCTCTCGGAGGTAGAGAGGCAATTTTCGACAAGACTCAATGGAAAAACAGTCCAAAGATGATATGATAACAAAAGTGTACAGTAATCACCACAAGGTAATATGATAATTGAAATATAAGAAACAACATATAATAATCAAACTCAGAGCAGACAACAAACTACTAGAGCAATACTATGACAAATAGTATGGAAGGATAAGCGAGACAATACTCAACTATCTAAACATATAAATATGCACAAGAACATATGAAACCTTACCAGACAAACAAGACCCTTGTTTCTCCAACTTCCTTTTATCTACAAAGGGCTTCTCTACTTCTTCGGAAACATCAGAATTTGCACAATGCTGCACCTCATCATCCTGAATATGCCAAGCAATTGAAGATGGAGAACAAGAATCCTCAGACCCACTATTTTCTTCATTCACATTTTCCTCTGACACTAAAAAACCAGAACTTGAACTACTCTCTATGCCAATTTTCTCATCCAAAGACTCAATTTTTCCAGCATTTTCCCCGTAACCCTCCATTACCCCTTCTGCCCCATCACTCTTATCAGACAAAACCTCCATTTTATCATCAAGAAAACCAGGAGAAGAATCACAATAAACAGAGTTAGTCATTACAATGCCATCAAAATCAAACCTTTTACTTCCAAAACTCTTCGACACTTTAGCTTTTTGATACAAATTCTTGATGGATTTTGAAACCTTAAACTTCAACACAGAAAAATGGTTCTCTTTCTTGGAACTTACACAAGGGTCTAGTTGAATAAAATGCTTGAGCTGTGGCTGAAATTCCAGAGAAAAATCTCTCCTTTTGTCCTGGTGTGACTCAAGTCTATCCATAAGTTTTCAACTCCAACCATGTCTGCTTCTCAAATGGGGTAAAAAATGAAAAAAAAGACAAGAAATCAAGAAATGGGGTCAAAAAAAAATTAAAAAAAGAGAATCTTGATTAGAAGAGTGAAGGTGGGCAATGATTAAATGCAAAAATATAAATGTTGTGAAGCAAAGGAAGGTGAGATAATGAGAACAATGATGGCAATGAGGCAACAAAAGCAGACAAAGAAACAGCACAAGAAGTATTTTGGTGGGCTATGGGCATTTGCATTTGGTTTGCTTAAATGAGGAGCCTTTACTTCTATAAGCACACACTGTCAATGTCAATGTCAAATATAGTGACATTTGCTTTTGTTGGGCTTTGCTTAAACAAGGGCTCTCAAACATAATTATTGTTTACTTCACTAGCCTAATAGTGAGTACTACAATATTTCAATTTTTTCAAGTTTGTTTTGAAAAAAAATATGTTATAATAGTTTGGTGTATATGATATAGTCACGGGAGTCGTGTAAGTGACGGATCAACCCACAGGGATGGTTTGGTAGGCCTGTGGATAGATAGTTCGGATTGAATATAAAATTTTTGATTTGAATATTCTGTTTTTAAATTGAAGAAATTATAATTTAAAGCAAAATTAAATAATAGATTAGATTTTTTAAGTTTGGTTTTGTATAATCAGTTTGAATATTTTTTTATTTTGAATTTTGAACATTTAAGACAGATTATAACTATTAACAACCTCAATTCACTTTTGTTTCCTAGAATGTAAAACTTTCTATGGTTAATAAGGATTGAGGTTATCATACCGTTCATATCATGTATTAAGTTTCACTTATTCATGGGTGACGTGAGAGTGAGATGTGAGGAAGAAGAAAAATACATGTATTTGATTTAGAAGAAAAAGTTTACATTCAACTTAATACTATAAATTAATGGGTAGAAACGTAGGGTACTAGTCTATTGGAACATTTGGAAATTGTACTTATTAGTATGGACACATATAGAAAAATCAAACTTTCGGATGTTCAAAAATTCATAATATTAAATCTGATATTCAATTCAAAATTCATAAATTATAAAAATAAAATCTAAAATCAACTATTCAAAAAGTTTGGATTTCGATTTGGCCTATGTTGTGCCCACCCCCGCTTATTCATATATTAGTTATTACTCAGTACTCCTTAGCTCTTGCTTGTTGTCTACATCGCGAGCCTTCATTGTCCTGTTCTGTAACTTTCCTTCTTTCGTTTGTCCATGAAGCTATAAAAAGAGAGAAAGGGGTGGCTATCTAGCGGGAGTCGTATCAGTTGTATGCCACGAGGTCCCTATGGATAAGGGGACAAGTGAATCATCGCTTTTGGGCCAGGCAACCCTCTACTATCTATCCCATTGTATTTCATCGTCTCGTATTGCACTGTGCCGTATCAGATACTTAAACAACCTTATATTAGTATTTATGTACTAAAGGAGGCGAGTGGGTGGGGATAGAGCATACACATACAAATAAATTAAACAATCAGTGGCACTCACTCTGCTCTGCCTGTTCCCTATTCCATCAAAGAATGAATGGGAATTGATCTGACAACAGCTGGGCAAAATTCATATTTTTCCATCTCTATTTTCGCTAGCATAAAATAATACATAGTTCAAATTTATATATGTATTAGTTATGTAAATTTTTAAATTGCAAATCAAACACCATATTAATTTTATATATGAATTAATTTACCTCACAATCCATTATCAAACAAAATATTACTTATATAAAATTTAACACGTTCATAACCCGTCTCCAAGCCAATTACAAAACAACCCCATTAAGTTTTGAAAAACTTTCAAAACAAGGTAAACTTTAGTCCTTAAATAGAATTCCATAGCTATAATGTCACTACCTAAGCTTTAGTTTTTTCTTGTTCGGTGAGATTTAATGAGATCTTCTCTTAGATGGATAATGTTTGAATTACCTTAGCAAAATTATAACTAAAAATAATAGGAATAAAGCAAAAAAATTATGTAACTAAACAACAAATTCAAAGTCAATTCTATGTAATGATAAATTAACTACTTTCTTTTAACTCAATTCATATGACAAATTTTTTCCGTCCGTCCTAAAAAGGATGATACATTTTTTGTTTAGTAATAATTTAATTTAAAAATATTTATTATATTTTTAATGAGATGATTTATATCAACACAAATATTTATTATTTATTTTAGATCAACAATTTCAAAAATCTCTCTTTTTTTCTTAAATTTTATGCCAAATTAAACCGCATCACATAAATTTTAATTGAGAAAATATAAATGTATGATTATAGATTAGGCATGTCACTATCAATTAGTTGTTGTGATGGGCTTTGCTTAAACAAGGGCTCTTACATAATTATTGCTTATTTCAGTGGCCTAATACAATATTTTCAAAGTTCATTTTGAATTCTTAAGATAACTTGGGTCATGGGAGTCGTGTAAAGAACGATCAATCAATAAATTAAAGTTCACTATGGTTACCTTACAAAATAAATACTTCTTATGTTCCTAATTACTTGTCCACTTTTGGATCAACACACCTATTAAGAAAATAATTAATGATATAATGAGTTTACCATTTTACCCCTATTAATTATGAAGTAGATGAAAAGTTCTACAATTTTCAAAGTAATTAATCATTTAATTGAGGGTATAATAGGTAAAAAAAATTGTCATTTATTGATTTGTCAAAATGGACAAGTAATTAGGGACAACTATAAAAAGAAAAGTGGACAAATAAATAGAGACAGAGGGAGTAAATGCTTTTTGAATAACAAGTCTATGATCGATCGCGCACGAATATAGTACTGGACTGTGCCACCATGTTGAGAATTTATTTCCCTATCAAATGTTATTTTCGTCTACTTCCATTTTACACACTTAAATTTAAATTAGAGAAAAGGAAATTACTTCAATCTTTGTCAACAATCGATCCAAATAGAAGAGAAGATGCTTTTGATAAGATAGCACTTCTGTAAAAATTGTTGCAAAGAAATAAATGAATGCTTATTTTTCAAATAATGAAAGCTAAGTTATACAAGAAAATTACGTATGGGAGAGTGCCTATGGTGACAAATACTACTAATTCAGAGTTTTGGAATACAAGTTAATAATTCTAGCTCTATTAATTTGCATTCGCGCTGGATAAACCTTATAACAAAAGGATTAAATGCTTATTATCAGAATGTTTTTAATTTTTTCGAGTTCAAACTCATCAAATCACTGATTAAAGGATAAAGAAATTACAGCTATTTCAAGCGAGTGTCAATTGAGATTCTGATTCCTTCACTACAAAATTACAATATTGATAGGTAAACCCTTTTTAAGATACACATGTGTCTAGTATTTATTTGGCTTCTTCCCGTGTTATATATGATACTTTTTACTATCGATGAATTAGCAACAAACAAAAATTTATAGCTAAATAACAAAAAATTCATAGTACATAATTTCATTTATCAATGTATTCGATAGAGATTGCCAATAAATTTGATAGCTAATTTCATATTTTCTTGATTAATAGTAAGGTGTAGGCATTTGGTAATAAAGTATACAAAGATGAGAACAAAACTGAAATGCAGATGCATGTGACGTAGCAGCCAAATCCAAATCCAAAGGCCACCAGCCAGCACTTATGTTAAGTGACCAAAAAGGATGTTTTTTTCCTCCCATCAGAATCCTTCCATCACAAATTAAAGGGTCCCATTTAACACTTCCAAACAAATAACGAATGACACATAAAATTTAGTATTTTCTCATTCAATTTTTTATTTGTTTATTATTTCATAAAATATTTTTTTATTTTTAATTATCATTTTTAACGTATCAAGTAAAGATAATTATTTTTTTATATTTTACTCTTACAGTTAATTATTTATTCCCCAGATTATTTTACAAAACCTAATATTAAACATCAATTAATATTTAATAGGGATAGTATGATAAACTAGCTATGGCAAGTAGCAGTGGCGGAACTAGAATTTTAATAAGGGGTTCAATATCAGAAGAACTAAACACACGAACTAATCGAAATTGGTTCGACATATATATAATTTTAACCATAGATAAATAGTACAATTTTCCACCAAAGAAGATTCAAATGAACCCCGAACAGAAAGTTGGCTCCGCCCCTAACAAGTAGAAGTGAACAGAGAGAGTAATTAGTATCTTCTTCCCATTATTATACCTTTGTAATTAAAAGATACTTCCATTTAATAATGCTGATTTCACGAAACATATATATAAATGAAGATAGCTAAATAAATTATATCTTCTTCTTTTTAATAAATGTAAAATAAGTTAAGGCGATACTTATTTTGAGTCGGACTCATGAGTACCAAATTGGGAGGTCCACAAAGCACAAACTTGTATTTGCAGGAATGTCAAGTTTGGTCAGTGGTCCGCTCCCTATCTACTAACTCCCCCAACCCTAGGGCGTTGTTTTTTTTGTTTTTTTTTTTGTTTTATAATCATATCTTTCTTTCTTTATAATTAAAAAAAATGAAGATGCTTTTGTCAATCGACTTTTACCCCCTTTAAATTTATTCACTGTGTAAGAATTAAATAGTTTGACATGTTTAATTTACTTTTTGACCCGTTAAAATAATGTTATCTATCGTCTTTTTTCAAATAATTTACTCGTACTCGTAGTAGAAAATAATGGATATATAATTAATTTACTCATTAATAAGCTATATAATTGGATTTTAGGTAACTCAATTGTGTAAAAGATAATGGATAGTTAATGTACTAATATATACGCACAATGTTATAGTGATTGAATATTTTATGAACGAGCGAGTTTGATGTAAAATTATTTTAAAAGACCTATAATTTCTAGTAACACATGCAAATTTATCTATAGAACTAAATATGATTAAAGAAAAGGATATATATATATATATATATGAATAATATAAATTAGTTGATATGACAATTTAGTTACTGTAGTTACCTAAGACATAAATTATGATTTGAAATAGAGATTTCATACATTTTGGTATGGTTCATTTACAAAGGGGAAAGCGCTAATAATTCCATTAATTGATTATCTGAATTTTCACCTTTTCAATTTAGTTACTGTAGTTACCTAATACATAAAATTATGATTTGAAATAGAGATTTCATATATTTTGGTAGGGGTGTACAAAATCGAACCGAAAATAAAACCAAACCGCAATCAAGTCAAACCAGAAAAAAACCCGACTAGTGGTTTGGTTTGACTTGGTTTGGTATTGGAAAAAAAACCCGATTATATTTGGGTTGATTTGGTTTTAACTAAAAAAAACCAACCCAAGACCAAACCAACCCGACATTATATATGTAATTTTAAAATTTTATTTTATACATAAAAATATTTACTTTGATATAATTTTAAAATAATTCTTATACTATTTCATAGTTTTTATCTTTTAATATATTATTTCAAGTTTAAAACTTAGAATTCGGAATGGTCCAATAAAGATTATAGTTCATAGATGTTGATAATTATAATAAAACTTAAATCAAAATCAAATTAATACTAATGCAAAAAGAAAATCAATTCAACACTAAGAATGACAATAATATTGTATATTTGTTCTTTAGTTTTACATTGGTAAAGACAATTAAAATACATAATCTAATTTTAACTTTCCTTAAATATTTAGTAATGTAACTAATACTTATTAAACTTATTTTAGCATGATTTAGTACTTTTAAATTATGATCATTTTCATTATGACTTTGCAATATTTATTTTATATGATGATTTCATTATTATTTTTTATTGAATATTTTAGTGTCATCAGTACTCATCTCATATTTTGTGTTATTTTCTTAAGAAACATTTGATAATGTATTTTGGTTGGACTAAAGAAATATTTGAAGCACAAGTTAATTATATGTTTGTATGCAAACTTTACCGAAAAAATCCAAAAATCTGAAAAAATCTGAGGTTTATTAGTTTGGTTTGATTTATAAATTTAACAATTCGACACAATGGTTTGGTTTTTTGGTATTTGAAAAACCCGAACCAACCTGAGGTTGAAAAACCCAAAAAAACTGAATTTTATTAGTTTGGTTTATAAATTTAAAAATTTTACACAAATGATTTGGTTTGATATTTGAAAAACCCAAACCAACTCAGTCATATACACTCTTACATTTTAATATGATTCATTTACAAAGGGAAAGGCGCTAATAATTCAATTAATTGATTATCTGAATTTTCACCATTTTATCTTACTTTCACAATGGAATAAGTAGGACTATAAATGGGCCATTATTGAAAATAATATTATTGTATATCTTTGGGAGCTGAATATTTAATTTGCTATTTATTTCTTTGGGACACTATTAATCATAGTATCTCCCAATGCATCTAACACTTTAAAACACCACCAATAATAAGGTTTTCACTTTATGCTTTCCTTGTAAGGTACTATAAAGTTGTACATTGCATTTAATAAGGTCTAGATCATAATTCCGGTTGCTCAACTTGAAATAAGAAAAAAATGTGAAAAGGGTAAATCGGTACACTACTTCAAACATAAATTAGACCACATTCATATTATTGTAAGCAATAATTTACTGAATTCGAAATCTATTCGTTGGACTTGATAAAAAATTTAACATCATATATATAGAGAGAGAGTTTGAGAGAAAGCTAGTCATTGAGTTCGATGAACTCACACATCCATCCTGATTACTAGACAACTTTACCTTGCATTTGTTCAAATTAATAATTCCACAACTTGAGACCCCATATATTAATATAAAATATATTTTTTTACCGTTGCATCAAAACTCGTCTTTCTCTCGCCTAAGATAAGAAAAAGGAAAATAAGGGAAAGGGAGAGAAACTCCTCCAACGGTTGTGGATGTAGCCATATGTCCTTGACTTGTAATTTTATAAAGGGAATTTGTTATTCAAGACCTTTTAGTAAAGGGAAATTATTAATTTCTATTTAAAAAGTAAGAATTAGGTGTCTACAAACTTGTATGTTGCAACGGGGGCCAACCATATCTTAAAATATTTTTATTTTTCTCTAACATATTAGGTGAAGTAGTGTCAAATGACGAGTTCTTAATTATACACAAGAAATTAACCAAATTCCTAACTTATTCGAATATCAAAACCCTAATCAACGAGGCCGGTAAATTCTATATTTATCATAGTCCAAATTTACCATATAATATCTTAACAAATATACATATTGTCATATTTACATTTAATATACACAATATATATTTTTCGATTACATGGCTGAACAATATCTATTTTTCGATTACATGACTGAAAAGTGGCTAACATGCGCTTTTACTGTGAAGTGAATTGTATTGGGCCAGTTCTATAATAAGGCTTGACATAGAAGTGTTGGGCTTTATGTCATTTGAACCCTGAATGGTTAAGCCCTTGCAAAAGTTGTTAGTTTTAGGAGAAATTTTCTAATTACACAAACATTTCTATCATATTTATTAAGTAATTCTTTTTATAGTTTGAAAGAATTATATTTTTTTAATCACTAGTTAATAATTTCATATTAGATACACCTAGATACATGTTTTTGCTACCAGATACATTAAAATAGGGAGAGAGGCGCACAAGAGCAGGAGGGAGGCGAACAAGATTTATCTTTGTATCCTGGATACATGCGAATCCACCTAGATACAATGTATATAAGACAAATTACACCTAATTTTGAACCCATATATCCCGAGATACATGTATATGGACATATCTGAACGCACATAATCAAAGTTTAAGATGTCTTCATCATCTTTAACAAAGTATTTAATAGATAAATTTGATAAGGGATCTAGTTTCAGTATGTTGAAGATAGAAATAATATCGGCATTGGTGTTACTAGGGTCATAGAAGGCAATTGAGGAAGCTAATTCAGATGGGTTGAAAGAATTAGATAAAGTAGACTTGAAAAAAAGTTTGCACAATCTTCGAGTGTTTAGTGTTTCTAAGTAATTAGCTCCTAAACTAATGGAATTTCTATAAGCTACGAATTGTTGGGACACTACAATAGGTCTTGCAATAGTGAGTAATTTAATAAAATAAAATAAAATATCACACAACATAGAATTACTAAGAAGCTTGATCCTAATATTTCTTTTTACCTTCCCTATATTTAAATGTCTCAATAAACAATTTAGGTAAAAATGACCTGATAGTGCGAATTTTTTTTCAAATACATACTAGCATTATCCTGAAACGAAGGGATATATATGTATAGTATGATAACTTAGAAAATAGAACAATAACTCGCTATAACCAATTAGCTGTTAAATTATTTCGATAATATGAAAAATATTTATATTATATGTCAGTGTATATATCTTTAAGCTCCAAGAGTAAAAGATGTATGTAGAAACATTTTTATTGAATGAGCATCAAGGCTATTGTGATCAATGCTTGTGGAAATCAGGATCTTTAACTATAGTCACAGGACAAGCTGCATTGTTCAATACATAATTTGTTACACTTCCCAACATTATCCTGTATCAAAAAAAATAAAAATCCAAAAGTTAATGAAGTACTTATGGAATATAAAAAACAACATATGGATAAGTGAGAACATATTTTTTATCGCTAAATAGCTTGAAACTAACATATTTTTTTGATGCAAGATGCTAGAAACAAACCATCATCAACAAGATGAAAATTCATGTAGTCAATCAATTAATTTGTTAAAGCTTTCTAATTTTTTTGTTAATTTATTGCTAAATAGAATTAGTAATAGATTTTATTATTCAACTATAGAATTTACCTGTCGGTAATTTCTATGTTCTTAATAGTAATAGAATATAATGGAAAATAAGTACCTTTGGATGGTACTTAGGCCTCTGCTACCCATGACCAAAGAATTCAACCTGAGATCTTCAATAGAGTCGCATACTTTCTCTCTTGCATCTCCCCAATACACTTTTGCCACAATGTTTATCTGTACAACAAATCAATACTTTCAAGACATGACTAATTACTTCTATGAAATTAGTTACGAAATTTTTCGATAATTTTTAGCTAATTAGTACTCCTTCTGTCCCTAATTACTTGTCCACCTTTTCTTTTTAGTTGTCCCTAGTTACTTGTCAATTTTGATAAATCGAGAAAGGATAAAAAAAAATTTACTATTATACCCTCAATTAATTACTTTGAAAAAAATAGAACTTCTTGAAATCTTAAGTTTTTAATTCATTCACTTCATAATTAATAGGGGTAAAATGGTAAACTCTCTATATCAATCATTGTTTTCTTAATAGGTGTGTCAATTCAAAAGCGGACAAGTAATTAGGGACAGAGGGAATAATTCCAAGCTAAATGGATTTTTGTAATAATCCGTCGCTAAATGGAATTAGCATGAGTTTTTTACTATTGAGGTATGAAATTTTGTCTGTCATTAATTTCTTCTTTAAAAAATTAGACTTATAAGAAAAAATATAGAACTTATTAATAGATCAAAATAATTACTACCTCTTTCTGCTTAGTAGCTGCATCAAGTAAATCAACAACTTGGACATCAGTTTTTTTGATATCATAATACTTCATCACTTCTGGATCTCTAAACTCCACCCATGGAATCAGAGCTAACAAAATAAATTGAAACCACGTCATAAAGTGAAAAAAAAAACAAAAACAAAAATTATCCAAACATAAAAAGAAAATAATTTAATATCAATCGACAATATAAAAGAATTTTTACTCCATCACATCACCTAAATGATACAAACAAAAAGTCACCTAAATATAACTACAGACGCATAATATGAAACTAGTTACCTAAAAAATTAAACATGTGATCATGATATAATTAGTGGTGAAGCCATAAATTCAGACCAGACGATTTTGAAAAATATTAGAGCACATCTATCCCTAGGATATCTACTTATGAGGAAATACTATTTTTAACCCCTTTACCACTAAACTTAAATATTCCTAATGTATTAAGGAGATTTTCGAAGTCAACCACAATTTTTAACCCCTTTACCACTAAACTATTTCTAATGTACATCAAGGAGATTTTCGAATTTAGAATAAATATTTTTACTCTATTTTTGCAACACATTATTAATGTTAGGCCAAAGGGATTCAATTGATGAACCCGCCCCTTGACCCTCTTTCGCTCCTCAATGAATATATACATATGTATAACAAATTAAATTACACTGATAATAAAGGAACTTACGCGAACCAGTTTTTGACCAGAGCTGGTCGCGGGACTCACTGAGAGTGTGAGTTTTGATGTGAATTAAGTAAACTGTGTCACCTTTTTCAGCCAAATTTCCAACTGTCCATTTCAATGCTTCTTTGCTGCTCGATGAAAAATCCACTGCCACACCAATTGTCTTCCCCTTATTCCCCATTTTTTTTTAAAAATTTATCACTTTCTTTCTTTCTTGTGAAAACTGAAAAAATAATTCAAGGAAATGGTTTTTTTTTTTTGTATATATTTTGTTTTCTCTAATTTTGATTTGAAGTAGAGGTGTTACGTGAATAATGGAAGTTAAAAGTATAGAAATTTGATCCATTATTTTCGTTTTTTGGTCTTCTCTTTCTGTTTTCATGATTTATGGGTGAAATGGGAAAACCACATTATTTCATGTTTATTGTTTCAGATTACCTTTGGGCCTATTTTTAAGAGTCTATGTTTGTAAATAATGTCAATATTGAATTTGGCTCCTCTTTCATTACCCTTTTCCTCCATTTCGTCAAGTACACATTTAGATGAGAGACATGTGTACTATTTAATTGTTTAAGGTCAAGATTATATTTCATTAACTAGTATCATAACCATAATTTCTCCTAAAACTAACAACTTTTGCAAGGGCTTAATTATGGTTATGATACTAGTTAATGTAATATAGTCTTGACCTTTAACAATTAAATAGTACACATGTCTCTCATCTAGATGTGTACTTGACGAAATGGAGGGAAGCCAAATCCGTAAATATTTGGGTTATTGAAATAAAGGAGCTACCAGCTCCACCACTATTACTAAAAAAAAAAAAAACACAAATATTTGCATTGAGTGTGTATACATGTTGTATACTTTATACATCGGAAACTTATATGAATCTCACTAGTTTAAGATCAAATGACATAGATACATTCTGGTTTGCAATATTATATATCTTTTTGAATTTTGGTTCGTCCAGATACGTCCAGATATACATATCCAGTATCTCGGGATACATGAGGTTAAAATTATGTGTAAGTTGTTGTAGATACATTATATTCAAGTGGATTTACACGTATCTGTGATACATAACAAATCTATCTCGCCTCCCTCACCTCTCTCATCTCGGTCACCACTCTCCTATGAATCTGGTATCTTAGATACATGTGAATTACACTAACATGTATCGAGTGTGATTCACATGTATCTAAGATACATAACAAATTTCGTTTGTCTCCCTCCCCATCTCACCCGTCTTAGTGTATATGATAACAAAAAATTAAAAATTAAAAAAAATAAATAAAATATATATATACCCTAGATTGGCCTGTGCTTGGCACGGGCCAACATGCTTGGTTTTAATGTCCATGCTTGGTTTTAATGTCCTTTTACTACAGTAACAATACAATTTAAATAGTTTTACTACATTTAGGAGAATGAATTTGTACTAATATTTGTAGAGCTAACGAGGAATAAATGAAAATAATCAATGTAATATATTTAATGAAGTGGCCAATATGCAATACAATTTACATTTAATCCAGTACAATTAGTTATTGGCAATGAAATGAGGCTAATACATAGTACAATTTGCATTGAATTCTATACAATTAGTTGCCTGTCTAGTATATACTCCCTCCGTCCACAATTGTTTGGTAGATATACTAAAAATAGATGTCCAAGATTAATTGTCAATTTAAACAATCAAGAAATAATTAGTCATTTTTTTTCAATTCTACCCTTAATGATTGTGTAGTTCAATTGAAAAGTTATGTGGACTTTTGATATTCTTGATATAGTAGGGTTATATTAGTCAAATTACACCTTGTATTAAATTTTCCTTGAGAGATGTGCATGACCTTACCCTGACAAATAATTGTGGACGGAGGGAGTATATAATACTACATATACACATGCAAGCCCATTTTCTTCTAGAAAAGTACATCAGAAAATGAACAATTCACAGTTTAGGTAACATTTGAGTTTTAAGCAGGTTGGGATTGGTATGAACGACGCCTAAGTTGCGATTCTGGAGTAGGCTGCTGCAAGAAGATTTTCGTTGGACCATTGGGATCGACATAACTGCAAAATCTGACAAACACAATAAGAATTCAGTAAAACCAGTTAGCATATTGAGGGGGAGGATCTTTAACAATTTTCGTTGTAAAAAGGTGAAAGCAACGTTGACATACGCATGTCTGATCATCTCACCAACTGGAGTTTGGGCAGCTTGGAGAGGATCTGCCCGTGGCTTCGGCCCAGACTGTTGCTAAGCACGTACCCAATACTTTATATTTTCAGTGATTGTAAGTTTATGGATGATTTGCATAGTCATTTGATCACCAAGGAGAGTAGTAAAGAACTAATTCAACATCCCCTAATTGAAGAGAATAATACACCAAGACATACAGCTATGTCCAAATATAAGATCTCCAACTAAAAGCTTGATTTTAATTCTCTTTGCAGTACATGTGATCAAGAACTTTTGAGGATGAAACCGTTGAACTTTTTCTTGTGAAAGATCACCTTGGAATGATTTAAAGCAACCTTCAAACACCAATTTTTTTTTTATAAGTACATGTTTGAGAAACCTCAAAAGATAAAGAATAAGAACAAAAAGGACTCCAAGTTGGAACATTTGGACTCAAAACATATCTTAACACATGTAACAACATTTAACTTATGTCTGGCAGGTGAACTCTTTAACTAATAATGAACTAAGCGTATCACCCATTCTACTTCTCTAACATGAAAGAGCTATCAGATAATTCTTAATTCTTAAAAAGACTCTTGAGACTCTTAACTTTTATAATTACCATTTCAATCTCTTTTAAGTATTGTTCGTAATCAACCTCCGCCAAATCCTGCCCAACATAAATTCATCACATGTCTTGACAAAGATAAATAATTAGGACTACTCCTAATTTATAGCCCATGTTCAAAAAGTTTTCATTTCCTTTTCTCCTCTTCCTCCATTTCAGAATCCACAAAACAAAGCAAATGGAAAGAGTAAAATGTCACTTTCATCCATAAACTAAATAATAGAGCTTTCAAAAAAAAATGTAATGGTTCAAAAGAAACTATTATCTACTCAGATTACGTGAGCAACTTTCAATACTACAAATTAAATATGAAGTAGAATATAGGGGAAAATGTCAATTCATTTATAGTAAGTTAGGATGCACATAAAAAGAAAAGCAGGAGAGTAGTGCGGACAAAGGAAGGAATAAGGACTTCTATTGGTATCTTCGGTAATGTAAGTAAATTAAGATGGTAACAAAAATGAAAGAAAGTTAAGTAACTTGGAGAGGAGCAACACGAAACTTCTACTGAAAAAAATCTTCAGGATTAGGAGGGCAATCATAATTTATTGTTGGACAATCATAATTTACTTTCAGATGATAAAATAATTACCATGTATGTGCTGAAGGCAAGTGATCAGCTCTGGTATAAGCCTTTTGAATAAGAAATTTTTGAAAACCTGAAACTGCTTATAGTGAAAAATCCTTCCGATGACACCTGAAAAAGTAGACAAAGATTTATTAGACGATTGCAAGAAATATATATAACATGCAAATGGTAGTCAAATGGAAGCAACAAACTACCTTTTAGGACTCGATGATAAACTAATAACACGAGTTTTGTCTTTCTTGCTAAAACCTTAAATCATTTTTTCAAATTACTGAATAACAGATGATGATGCAGTATTGTATCAAAAATATTTTGTATTTGTCCTTGAAGTCATCCACTCCAAAGCAAAGGTCAAATTAATAGTAAGCGTATGTGTGAAATTGAAGATGATATTAAAAAATAGACATTGTTATCTTAACAAATTTAGAGTGACATGTATTGATTCTTGTTGTACCATATAGAAATTGATATATACAGATGTGAAAGTGGAAAAGGGAGAAAAAAATTGTTTTTATCACTACCACAGGCAATCAACAAAAAATCAGAGAGAGATCCAACATCGAAAGTTTGATAAGCAAAGAGAACGAAAAAAACACTCATCAGAAGAGGGATAGAACACTTCCAAGCCTGAGAAAGAAAGAAATTGGAGAGAGTTTGAAATGAGACCATGTATAGTAGTAATAATATAAAACTAATACTATAAACTAATAGATAGAACTAACTTGATTCCAAAAGAATCGAATAAATCTCAAACTTTGCATCTTTTCTCTATGACTAATCAGGCGGGGTGGGGGATTAGACTTCAAATTATAAACAACTTAAAAGTGCCTATTTCAAAAAAGATATTATGATGTCTTTTCTGAAATCTGCAGGACATGATCAATAATATTATCAAAATGGAGCATCACAAACCGCCAAGTAGTATATAAGGGACTCCAAGAATCTGGTTGCGGATACATTCTTGAAAGCATCACATATATTATGTAGTTTTCTCAACTTCATCCGTCAGTAGTAATGTGACCATATTCAAATATTGTCTCACTGTTGTCACAAATTACCTCTGTATGAGACGTGAAATTGAATTCAACACTTGGACCACTAAACGTGTTCAACGCTTGAGTTCTCTGCTCTTGTCCTGACCCTTCTCTGTACATTAATTATGATGGTGTTCAACTCACTAAAGCCTTGTATGATGTATGGCTGACTTATTTCTTCTAGGGTCATCTTGTCAAGTTGTCATGTCAACTCCCAATTAGTTACAAGGATATTCAGCGAGCTCTAAAAATGAAAGGAACTATGGGACTCGCTCAATGTAAATAAAGTTCAACCACTACATACCTCATTTACTTTGTTTTTTTATTGATTTATTTGTATCATTTTAGGAGTTTGACTAAATAAGAGAAGTACACATAGCATACCTTCATTTTCATTCTTCTGAATTAGTGAAATAGAAAATCTCAAAAATTATTCTATGAATCCTCAACTACATCCTAGAGATATGGTCATGAAATAACTTTAAGATCAAAATCTCACATGAAAGGGGGGAAAGGGTGATAAAGAACTCTGAGTGCTCATATTTCATAAGGTTTGGTTTCAAATTTTCTTATATCCTCTATGGGATATGGATTTCTGCAAAAATATATAAGCATTGAAGAATCATAATAATGGTACCACACATATATTAATCAGAAATACAGTTTAGTAGAAGTAAATGTTGTACCTTGTATATGAGAATTTTGAAGTACACCTGTGAAAAGGAGAAAAAGAAATACAATAAATTATTCAGTTGACTGAGGCATATTATCAAACACTTTGGGTGTGCAACTTTACTTCGTAATAGTTACTTCATTTACCTCAATGTAACATCACCAAAAAACTTTGAAGTACCTCATTTCAGAGCAAACTTCTTAAGAACAAAAATAAATCAGAATATGCATGTCGAGGAAATAACACAAGAAAAATTACAAGCATATTATAAATAGGTCAAATTGGAGTGCTTACCAGTAAACAAATTAAAAACCAACAGAATTAAAAGAAAAAAAGAAGGGAGAGAGAGATACAACATCTAAGAAAACGTCCCAATTCTTCTTGAAGATGCGGCACTAAGAAATAAAATACTCAAAAAAAATCATCGATAAATAAGATCCAAACCTAAAAACTAAGAAATAATACACTAATTAGATGAAACTTTTCAGCAAAATTGTGAAACTTCTTGTTCAAACACATGCAAAACTAAAATAGAAAAGCCCAATGAAGAAGCTTCAATGAGATAATTCAAAGAAATGAGAGAGATTAATGATGCCAAATTTGACAAAAATAGAGATAGTAAAAGGACTAACCATGATTTTTGATGTTTTTTTTTCCTACTTCCTCTAGTGGATTTGCAAGAGCTGTAATGGCAAAGAAGACAGACTTAATAGGAAATTTGGTTAAGTGTGAAGGAGTGAGTAATGGCAAGACACCTGTTTCAAAGTACTTACACGTGGCTTTGTGAACATGTTGTCTAAAAAGTACAATTATTAAAGCCTCTTGTACATGCACCTGCAGTTGTTTGTGGCCTAAATAAGCAGTACAATTTACACAACTTATTGTACACTAAGTATTGCAGTGATGGTCCTTTTCTTGTTGGCTTATATAATATATATATATATATAATATAATATACTAGTTACAGTAGCCCGTGCTAGCACGGGCCCAACCTATATTTTTATTTTTTATTTTAATTTATGTGACATTAATAAAATTTTAACGGTCAAATAATTTTTTTGTGTGTTCTTTAAATTTTAAGTTGTTGATTATTGTGGTTAATAATATTTTATATGTAATTTTCAATATTCTCTTTGTCCCAATTTATGTGTCATTGATAGAATTTCGAAAGTCAAGCAAATTTTGTATATGTTTTTTAGATTTTGAAGTTATTTAATTATTATGAGTTAAAGTACATTTTACGTATATGTTACTATTTTTATCCCAAATTCTGTGACATTAGTAGAATTTTGAGAGTTGATCAAATTTTTTGTATGTCCTTTAAATTTTGAAGTTGCTAATTATTGTGTGATTTGTAGTACGTTTCATGTTATTTCAAATAATATATGTTATTTCCTCTATCCTAATTTATATGGCACTAATAGATTTTGAGCTTCAACCAAATTTTATAGATGTCTTTATAATATTTTAGGGTTTAATTACCTCATTTTTATTTTTAATCCATTAATATGCTTTCTTCACAATTATCAGTAGAACTATCTTTCAGTGTTGATGGTTTAGCAACATACCCTTAAAAGAACAGACCAACGAAAGCTTCTTCTTATTGCTTATTGTGCGTATTATTAAGTAAAAAGTATTCTAATTAATTCTACTAAAGATTCACTAATTGAATGTTGAGAGAAATTAATTAATGTGAGAAAAGTACTGAAAGAAAGACTTAATCCTACTCCATCCGTCCAATAATTATTGTCTATAATACTATTTTGGAATGTCCTACAATACTTGTCCACTTTATGAAATCAATGGATAGTTTACCCCTTATCATTAATTATAGTAATTTTTCAATTATATTTTTTAATACATTATATCTATTATATTTAAAGAATGATATAGTAATATTACTCTTTTATTTATAATTTCTTAAAGAATGTATAAAGTCAATACTGGAGAAATATTATTGGAGAGAGAATAGTTGATATCAGTCACCAAAGCAATACAACTAAGTAGTAATAAGTGGGGCCCATGTTTTCAAAAAGTTGTGCGAATTATTTGTAGTTTTAAGGGGACAAATTAGTCCAATAGATAAAAAAAATGAAATGCAGATGCACTACTCCTTTAACTAACCAATTGAATTACATTTTTCATGTGAAATTACAAAAGTAACATCTGAGGATTTTTTTGTTAATTCCCATAAACAGGAAGCTCCTCACATTCACTCTTATTAATAGTAGTAATATAATAATTTTCAAAGTTAAATTAGATTGTATTAATTTGATATTTTAAACAAAAAATTTAAATATGCAAAATCTACACAAAAAGTACTATAAATTGTAATTTTTTGCATATAAATATGATGAAAAAACACATTGTAAAATATTAGTTAAAATTCTTATAGTTTGACTCTAAAAAGGATATCATAACAATTAAAAGTGTATAGAGAGAGTAATAAATAGGTAATTAAATTTCAAGAAGTTTAAAATAAAAGGTTGAAAAAAAGAATAAGATAGACAACATATATTGAAAATTGAAAACATATAAATAATAGATGGGCCCAAATGAGGTCTAACTTTTTGGCTAATAAAGTAGTAGGTAATTAATGGTGTTAAATTGTCTAATAATAAAAAAAAAAAAATTAAAGGTACAACCATAAAAGAAGAATGTACAACACTATCTAAGCACATATCATCCAACACTTGTCATGTGCTAAGTAGTAGATATTCCCACTTATTATATATATATATATATATATATATAAGAGTATATTCCTCAAATGTGAAAATCAGATTCAAGGAATACAAATTAAATTTAACTTATCTGTTTGTGCTAGTTGAAGTCAAGATTATCATTCTTCGTAGAAACCATATAGATTGATCAAGATCAAACTAAAAAATCTTTAAATACACTCAAACGAGCCTTTCTAGCCGCATTTGAGTCGGCCTTTATTTTATTTATTTTTTGCCCCTCGACAAAATTAACATAAAATTGAATAAAAAATCTCAATTAAAAAAATTAATGAAATTTTAATTTTAAAAATCAGAAAATTCATAAAGATTATAATATTTCTACAATATTTTATTCAAAATAAAGTACTATGATTATTACAATACTTTTCAATCTTGAATTTTATTGTTGACGTATGCTGAACAATGAAATGTGGGCTTGGTGTCGTGCACATTCTCTTCCCCTCAATTAATAACTAGAAATTGAGATGGCCCAAAAATAACTTTAGGCATGTGACTGATTTGGTCCCATTTTAATTGAACACATCAATTATAATAAACTGTATCCAATTACACTTTTAGTTTAAATTTTAAAATCGTTTTTGCCTATGTTTTCATTCGTTTATTAGGTAGATGTTAAGTTAACCACATAAAATATGTCATTTACTCTAACTATAACATTTGTGTTGATAAGCCATAAAATCTCGGGTCTTTTCTACTTGAGGTTAATGCTTATAATGAAGGAGATGACATATATTTATGTGGTTAAATTAACTATCTGATAGACGAATGAAAATACACGTAAAAATATTTTCAAAAAATTTGAATTGAAAGTGTTTAATTAAAATACTTTATTAAGAATTAACACGTTTAATTGAAAAATGACTTAGTTCAAATATCTAAATGAAATATCGTGACAATTTTTTTTTAAAATGACCATGTATTAAGCTTTCCTTATAATATGCATCTAGAATATATTGTCATGTAGACCTCCGTGACTTAATGGTGTACAAGCAAGCAATATTCCATTAGGACATATAAGAATTCGAAACGTAAAAGAAAAATGATGCAATTATATATCAAGATTCCATATATATAATTATAGAAACCAATATCATAATCCAGTTGATGCAAGAGGGAAACCATAAGTAGAATATTTAATTAATACTATACATTAGAATAAATTCTTAGGGTTTAAACTGAAACTCAAACTATCGAAGCTAGCGAACCTAGGGTCAACACCAAGGTAGGGACAAAAGGGAAAAGAACGATGTTTGATGTGAACAGAAGCACGCATTTCGCTAAGAAAGTGAATCAGAATTTATCGTATCAAAGTTATATCTACTTTTTTTATTATTGAATTATCAAAATTGAACTCTGAAAATATCGAGTTGAATATCAAATGTTCACCTCTAGTGAATTATGGTATACCATATGTATGGATAACATTAACAAGTAATTTAGATGTTTTAATTGATTTATGCCAATAAATATGTAAAGTCAGTGCTTGAGAGAGGAGATCTAACTTCTACACATGGTTTCTCTAAAAGCTAACATGTAATTGATGTTAAATGCGTATTTGACGAAATATGAATATATCTTGTCAAAATATCTATCCTTCAATACATAATTACCAAAGTTTCGTAATATTTAATATTTAATACCTACTTTCAAGTATCAATTACTGAATTACTGAAATTGAACTTTGAATTACCGAAATACTAAAAGCTTCCTAATTTCCTTGTGAAAGTATTATAATACTTTTTTTTTCTCACCGATTCAATCAAAATATACGTGAGAATAGTGAATCCCAATCTCTTATGTTAGATGATCGTGAAATATACGTGAGAATAGTACGAATTTACTACACTCATACTAAGTTCATTTGATTAAAAATTGAAAATTTTGTCTCCCACTTGGATCATAAGAACCAAAACATATGTACTTTGTCAAACACATTTTCGTTTTGATTATGCTCCTCTCTTTGCCTCTTTTAGGCAAAAGACTTTTTGTAACAAAATAAGTATTTTTATGATCGTCAATAATTTAGAAAGAAAATTAATATTTTACGTCAAATTTAGAAGTATTTTTAATATTTTTCTTCAGGATTGATCAAAGGTATAGATGTAGGAGAAAGAATGGAGTCTCTACTCCTTATAATTAAAGCTAATTTCGTAGACTTATTTTTATCAAAAAAGTCTATAACTTGTCAGTGATGTGACTAAAGAATAAGGACAATGAAGTATTAAAGAGAAAATTGATTAAGTTACACAAATATTCTATTTTTATCAAAAAAGTCTGTAACTTGTAAATTAATGATTTTTAAACCCTCGTGATTAAAAAAGTTAATAATAAAGTTGCAAAAGAACCATATCTTTACACAACCCTATGTATTTTATCTTTTAAGTCGAGGTATTGTTTTTTCTAGAAGAAAATGAAAGATTATGTTAGATTTTTTTAATTTTTAATTTAATAAAGGATTAGATCAAAATGGGCAAAAAATAAATCTACAAACGCAAGTTAATAGTCCTTTTCTACATCTCCGTGTACGATCTCTAGCATTTGATGCCTACTTGCCCTTGTTCTAAATTAGTAAAAGTAATAATTGTACTCCTTTTTATCATAAAATAATTGTCATATTTTTATTTTTAAAAAAATTAATTTGACTCATTTTTTAAATTGAATATATATTCTATTTTAAATTTAAACTTTAAAAAATTATACGATAAATATTACAAGTTGTGATTCTCCATATGTTAATTTTATGAAAACATCTATTCTAAAATACTAAGCAAAATCCACACAATTAAACTTTCGAAAAATGAAATTCAGACAACTTATATGAAACAGAAATAATATTATCTTATAAAATGAAATTACAAAAGATAAATAATTAATTTACTCAACTAATACGGACAAACTAGCCAACAATAGGTGTGAACTAAAATAAACAATACATATATATATATATATATATTTGATATTTTTTTCCATTTCTATACACATTGACCGGAAGCTTATAAATTTAAATGTAATACGTTAACACCTACTATCAACGGATAGATCATTGATCATTATACCATAAGTAACTTACACGATGCTCTTTGTATACCATGTATTTTAAATAATAGTATTTTATATAGTTCATGTACTATAAGGGGTCGTTTGGTGTGATTGATAAGGAGAGTTAATCCCAGAATAAATTTCAAGTACCTTTTATTTCGTTGTTTGGTTGCAAAGCTTGGGATAACTTATTCCAAAATTATGAATTAGTACCGAGATAAGTTATCCCTCACATTGGGTGGTATAGTAATCCCGGGATAACTTATCCCGGGATAAAATAGGTAAATGACAAATATATCCCTTTAAATCCTTTTTATACATTATTTTTCACATTAATGTATATTTACATTATTTTTAATACCATGTATAATAATACTAGTTACAGTAGCCCGTGCTAGCACGGGCCCAACATATATTTTTATTTTTTATTTTAATTTATGTGACATTAATAAAATTTTGTCGGTCAAACAATTTTTTTGTATGTTCTTTAAATTTTAAGTTGTTGATTATTGTGGTTAATAATACTTTATATGTAATTTTCAATATTCTCTTTGTCCTAATTTATGTGTCATTGATAGAATTTCGAAAGTCAAGCAAATTTTGTATATGTCTTTTAGATTTTGAAGTTATTTAATTATTATGAGTTATAGTACATTTTACGTATATGTTACTTTTCTATCCCAAACTATGTGACATTAGTAGAATTTTGAGAGTTGATCAAATTTTTTGTATGTCCTTTAAATTTTGAAGTTGCTAATTATTGTGTGATTTGTAGTACGTTTCATGTTATTTCAAATAATATATGTTATTTCCTCTATCCTAATTTATATGGCACTAATAGATTTTGAGCTTCAACCAAATTTTATAGATGTCTTTATAATATTTTAGGGTTTAATTACCTCTTTTTGATTTTTGATCCATTAATATGCTTTCTTCACAATTATCAGTAGAGCTACCTTAAACGGTGATGTAGCGCTCTCTATGACCTTCATTGTCATTTTTCTTTTTCTCCTTTTTTGAATTTTTCTCAATTATATTATTTTTAAAAGTTATTTTCATAACTCACACTTCTTCATCTTCATAAATTATACTTTTAATTAGTATTAATAATAATCATAACTTTCAAACCTTTTATATTCATAACCCCAAAAAATTCAATTTTACATTAAATTAAAATACTCAATGCCTTTCTTTCTTTGGAGAGAAATGACATTAAATTAAAATGTTTGCCTCAATATGCTTAAGATGCTAGAATTCTTAAAGTTCATTTTAACTTTATGTATTCTTTTGTTGGAATAGCTTTCCTTTTATTTTGTATGTAGTTAGTTGATGATTTTTAAGAATTTTGTTTTTTTTTTTCCTTTTTGTTAATCTTATTAGAACTTTTGTTATATATGTTGTATGTTGTTTAATATATTGATAGATTTTTAGGATTTTTTTTTTCTTTATGTTAATCTTATTTGAACTTTTATTGTATTAAGTAAAAAGTATTCTAAGTAATTCTACTAAAGATTCACTAATTGAATGCTGAGAGAAATTAATTAATGTGAGAAAAGTACTGAAAGAAAGACTTAATCCTACTCCATCCGTCCAATAATTATTATCTATTATACTATTTTGGAATGTCCTACAATACTTGTGCACTTTATGAAATCAATGGATAGTTTACCCCTTATCATTATCTAAATTGCTAATTATTGTTGTATGATTTGTAATATCTTTTATGCAATTTTCAAATAATAAATGTTATTTCTTCTTTCTCAATTTATGTGGTACTAATAAAATTTCGAGATTCAATTAATTTTTTCTGTCTTTAAAATATTCTATCGTTAATTACTGTAAATTATTGTACTTTCTAAGTAATTTTCAAATAATATATATTATTTCATTTGTCCAATTTATGTGTTATCGATAAAATTTGAAGAGTTAATAAGATCTTTTACATATTTTTATATCTTTTGAGTATTTAAGTAAATAGTTATTGTGATTTATAATATTTTATACAATTATTAAAAAAAAATTAAACAACAAACAAAACGAATTCATCATAGGAAAATTACCAAAACATCCTTCAATATATCAATAATGGGTCCCACTTTTTGTTTAAAAAAATATGCATATTGGGAGGATATTTTTGTCCAAAGTGGAAATAGAATAACTATAAAACATTAAAGTCTTTTAAAATTTAAAATTTTTAATTCTTATTGTATGATTTGTAATACTTTTACGCCATTTTCAAATAATAGAGGTCATTTCTTCTTTCTCAATTTATGTAGTACTAATTTTTTTTGAGATTCAATCAATTTTTTTTGTCTTTGAAATATTTCTAGTTGTTAATTACTGTAATTTATAGTACCTTCTAAGAAATTTTCAAATAATATATATTATTTCATTTGTCCCAATTTATGTGTCACCGGAAATTTGAAGAGTCAATAAGATCTTTTATATATTTTTATATCTTTTAAATATTTAAGTAATTAATTATCGTGATTCATAATATTTTATACAATTATTTAGTATAGTAAAATAAATTTAAAAGAAACAAACAAAACGAATTCATCAAGGAAATTACCAAAGCATCCTTCAATACATCAATAATTGGTCCGACTTTTTGTTTTTAAGAAATTGCACATTCGAAGGATATTTTTGTCCAAAGTGAAAATATTGTGTAAAAAATGTGTATTTATTGTGATTTTGAATGTTTTGTGGGGTAATAGGACGCACGCAAAGTTAAGGTGTCTTTTTGAAAATTTGGAACAACTTCAAGTATCACTTAATGTTTTTTATCAAAATCTAATTTACTTTCGTAAACTATGTGTCAGATCAAAATCAGATTAACAAATTCAAAAGGAATGAGTAATAAATAGCTCATACAATGACATATTTATTATTTAAAAGAAGTACTCCTTTTGGTTGAAATCTAACAAGATAGTTACAATGTAACTAAATACTATAAAAATCTTTGCATTGTGACTTATTTTGGCCCAAATGAGGTAGGTAATTAATGGTGTTAAATTGTCCAATAATATAAATTTTAAAGGTACAACCATAAAAGAAGAATGTACAACACTATCTAAGCACATATCATCTAACACTTGTCATGTGCTAAGTAGTAGATATTCCCACTTATTGTATATATAAATGGGCCCAAATGAGGTAGGTAATTAATGGTGTTAAATTGTCCAATAATATAAATTTTAAAGGTACAACCATAAAAGAAGAATGTACAACACTATCTAAGCACATATCATCCAACACTTGTCATGTGTTAAGTAGTAGATATTCCCACTTATTATATATAATAATTTACTACTCCTTATTTATATGATAATTATACATATTTTTCTATTAAATATTACATTATATAAATATAATTTTTATTTATGAATTTATTTGACTAATTCTTATGTTTATTTTATTTTGATTTCTCATAAATTTTCTTCTCTTTAACAAACTTAAGAGGGAAGTTCTATTTTTAAGCTAAATAAGAAAAAAAGTTATATTTTTAAATACACATGGGACTTATCACGAGGATACATAAACAAAAATATTTAAGTTAAATAAAATAAAAGTTTTATTTTAAAAAATGAATAACTAAAGCTCGCAAAGAAAAAATTTAAAAGTTTAAATAAAGTGAAGGATAATTTTGTAAATAAATAACTTGTTCTTAAAATTTATCAATAGATATTATTTTGAATACAACAAATCAAACACTCAATAAGAAATAATTCCAGGACAACTTATTCCATCATAACTAATCTCAACATAACTTATCCCATCATAATTCATATTCAAACCAAACGACCCCTAATACTCGTTATACAAAAATATAATATATCATCAGATAATATTCAATTTCATTTAATTATTTATCCTTTTAACTTTTAAGGTTGAAATGACATTCTTTTATCAAATAAACTATATATAATTCTGTCTAAGAAATCCCAACTAAATCAAATAATATTATAACTACTAAAGATTATAGCGGGCTTTTCTTTTTTAATTAAGATTTCAAATTCAAAACTCTAAGAGTAAGGATGTATATGTAGAAACCTTGATCTACTAGCTTTCTCCTTTAATAAGATCAAGATAAGTTGTAATCTTTTAGTAAATCTCATAGAATCTTCTTAAACTTGAAACCATATTAGCAAGGCTCTATATTAAAGTATTAAGAGCAGTTTGATTTAAAAATAGTTTTAAGAAAAGTCAAATTTAAGTAACTTTTAAGTTTTAAAAAAATGAAAAGTAGGGGAGTATTTACTTTTAATTTTTTTAAGGTGTTTTTTAAATTCATTTTAAGTTATTTTTTTAACTTTGTCAAACACTTTCAAAATCTAAAATTAACTTAACAGTAAATTTAACAAACTTTTAAGTCAATTCAAACAGATTATAAACCCGTTTGAATTGACTTATAGTTTTGACTTATAAGTCAAGGATTATAAGTTAGAAATTCTAACTTACAACTTTTAACTTATTTTAGTCATTATATATATAGCTTAAACTAAGTACTTATAAGCCTTTTCTAAACTTATCCGAATCAGATGACAAAAAAATGAGATGTTTGCTGTGAATTACAAATAAAATATGACTATAACATTTAATTTGAATTAATAGTTTGTTATTTCATACAATTTTCTCATTAATAAAATACTAGAAGCTTCCTATTTTTCATGTGAAATATTATAATATTATTTTTTTTCTCACTAATTCAATCAAAATATACGTGAAAATAGTGTGTCCCAATCTCCTATGTTAGATGATTAAGCAATATATGTGAGAATAGTACGAATTTACTACTCTCGTACTAAGTTTATTTGATTAAAAGTTGAAAATTGTCTCCCACTTGGATCATAAGAACCAAAACATATTTACTTTGTAAACACATTTTCGTTTTGATTTTCCTCCTCCTTTTGCCTCTTTTTGGCAAAAAACATTTGTCAAGAAAATAAATATTTTTAAGGCGATCAATAATTCAGAAATGAAACTAATATTTCTCGTCAAATTCTAAAGTATTTTCAAACACATTTCTTAAGGATTAATCAAAGATATAGATAAAGGAGAAAGAATGGAGTCCCTACTCTTTATAATTAAAGCTAATTTCGTAGACTTTTATTTTTATAAAAGAAAAAAGTCTATAACTTGTCAGTGATGTGACAAAAGAATAAGGACAATGAAGTATTAAAGAGAAAATTGATTAGGTTACACAAATATTCTATTTTTAGGTCACCGTTTAGATTTGATTTATATTTTTAAAAGTTGTATAAATATTAAGTATATAATCCTTAATTAAACTGATAAAATATTAGGCTGTTGTCTATGGTCTCCAAAAATTGATCTTATAATCTTTCGATAAAATGTTTAATTTGTTGTAAAAAATGAGTTTTAAACCCGCGTGATTAGAAAAAGTTAATGTGCATTATTTGTCATTGCCAAAATATTTGAGATGAGATGTAATAAGTTATTTTATATACATGATACAATGTTATTTTGGAATAATTATGAATTGTTATGTTTGTGAGTCCAACTGCGAGGGTTGCCTGGGCGGCTGCGAATAGGTTAAAGTCTCATATTAATCGGGAAATAGATTGGTGGTAAGGGGGTGTAAAATTGAATCTAGAAAATGTTACTATTCGTTTTATTGTTATTGGGTAATGGTTTTTAAAAAAATATGGATATCGGTTCGGTTTTGATTTCGTAATATTGAATTATTGGATAAACCAATAACTCATTAAGACTATATTAATTTACTACTTTATTACTACATAAATATGGAGTAGTAAATGTTAATCTTAGTACCTTATTGGCTACTGCATTTACCCTTAGCCTTCAATTCACATTTGATTGTGACTTTCAATTCACAATTTCACATTATATAAAATGTCAAAATCTAAAGCGGGAACTATATTCTTCTTAATTTCTCTTTCTGTTGCAATTGTATAGTGTTTTTCGTGTTAGTTATTATTCTTTCTATTTTATAAGCGTTTTGTAAAGTAAAATTATTGTCTTGTCGCGTCAAATTGTTGGAGAAGTCATATATTTGTTTTATAAGCATTTTATTATTGGTTAAACAAAAAATTGAATCGTTAAAGACCAAAATCGATAAAAAAAAATCTTATTAGTTAGGTTATTTGTTTAGCGTATTTAAAAATTGAAAATCGATAAATCGAACCGAACCGATCGATACACACCCCTAATTAGTGAAGTGTTTATATAACCTTGGATAATAATCCTTTCCTCATGAACTGTTTTTGGGGTCTAAGTTAGCTCCGGATACCATATCTTTACACAACCCTATGTATTTTATCTTTTAAGACGAGGTATTGTTTTTTCTAGAAGAAAATGAAAGATTATGTTAGATTTTTGTTTTAATTTTTAATTTACTACAGGATTAGATCAAAATGGGCAAAAAATAAATCTACAAACGCAAGTTAATAGTCCTTTTCTACATCTCCGTGTACGATCTCTAGCATTTGATGCCTACTTGCCCTTGCTCTAAATTAGTAAAAGTAATAATTGTACTCCCTTTTATCTCGAAATAATTGTCATACTTTTATTTTAAAAAAAATTAATTTGACTCATTTATTAAATTGAATAAATAAAATAAATTGAATATATTCTATTTTAAATTTAAATATTAGAAAATTATACGATAAATATTACAAGTTGTGATTTTCCGCATGTCAATTCTATGAAAACATATATTTTGAAATACTAAGCAAAATCCACATAATTAAATTTTCGAAAAATGAAATTTAGACCACTTATATAAAACGGAAATAGTATTATCTTATAAAATGGAATTTGTCTTGAATCATACAAAAGACAAATAATTAATTTTCTCAACTAATATGGACAATCTAGCCAACAATAGGTGTGAACTAAAATATATTTGATATTTTTTCCATTTCTATACACATTGACCGGAGCTTATAAATGTAAACTGTAATACGTAACACCTACTATCAACGGATGGATCATTGATCATTATACCACAAGTAACTTACACGATGCTCTTTGTATATATACAATGTATTTAAAAGAGGAAATACATAATTACCCCATGGAATTTATACCATTTTTTTAAGTAGACACCTTAAGTTTACGGGAATCCTATTACCCCACAAAACCATCCAAAAGAACAATAAATATATCATTTTGACCCGTTTCACATCCATCAGTGTTGTCACGCAGGTTGGGCGCGTCAAGGAATAAAAAAACAACATTCAATCAATGTTAAATCACCATGTGGCATTCCCAATTTGAATTAGCTTCTTCATTAAATAGACCATCTTCCCTAAAATTCTCCATTGTTAGCCGTTGGATTTCTGCAATTTTTCATTTTTTTAAAAAATCTGTGAAATCAATTTCCTGTGATTAGGTTTTGAGGGAGAGATGTCAAATGCAAGCTTGAATCGCATTTGTAATGACGAGAACGATCCAATGTTGCATTTAACAATGTGATGCAAACATGGAGACTTGATGCAATTGCAGACTTCGTGGTCTGAGGACAACCCAACTAGAAAATTTTGGTCCTGTCCACGCTTTCGTGTAAGTTCGATACATATTTCTTTACTCTTTTTTTTTGTTCAATGTTTTAATAAATTCACTGTGTATGGCCTATTTTAGAAAAATTCATGCAAGTACTTTAGATGGAGGGATCTTGAGGAGATTGATATGCGATCCAAGTCTGCTATTCCAAGATTGGCGAATAGAATTAAGGAATTGGAAGAAGCATTACAATTCTATAAAAGTAAAGAGAAGATGAAATTGTTGGAGAAGAAAGGTGATCAAGTATGTCATGATAAGCTAATCAAGAAGAAGAAGACGATGAAATGTAGCATCTTGAATTGGAAGCTTATCATAGTGTTTGTCGCAGTGTTTTTTCTAATTTTAGGCATTAATAAGAATGTAAATGCTGGAAAATGTAGTTGTATGCCATTGGAATTGCCTTAGTTGTTATTTGTTGTTTTCGTTTATGTTTGGTTGTGTAATACATTGGAAGTTTGTTGTAGTTGCTTCTTTTTTCTGGTTTAAGGCAAGCTTATTTGGTTGTGTAATACATTGTTGTTTTTGTTGATATTTGATTGTATAATACATCTATTTTGTGTGATATTGTGACCATTTAACAGTATACAGAACATTGTAATCTCTTCTGCCAACTTCCTTTCATACTTGATCGAAAGAGAATAATCAGAATGACAATCATTGTGACAAAATGAGAACTTCATTTCATTCTTACTGAAAGAATAAAGTTGCATAAACAAACTTGGTAAAACACAATTGATACCCAATAATGCACCAAAATATAGTTTGGTATCAAGAAAAGTGTAAATAACACAATAATAACCAAACACAAAAATAAAACCACAAAGTCAACTATTTCTTAGTAGTTGAATTGCTTTGGCTTTCATTAATAGCAGCAGCTGTAGACCTTGTTTGAATTTTTTTTTTCACTCCTCATTTGTTGAAGTCTATTGACTGATTTTCCCTTCCATTTCACTCCAAAATGTGGTTGATAGCCAATATCTCCAGTAGCTTCATCCGACCTCCTTGGAACTCTTGTACCAATGTCAACAACTCTACTACTTTGCATTCCAAGCGGTATAAATAAACCACAAAGATTAGTAAAAGTATATGAAAAATCATCATCACCAACCAATAACAGTTGTACTTACATTAACAGTTGTAAAACCATCATCACCAATCAATACTCCAAATCCTACCATCCTTAACCTTTTAAAAGGTCTTGAAGATTTTCCACCACTAGTGCCTTCATTCTCATGATTTTTTTGAGGAATACCTATTCCCCTGCATCTTCCTCTATTCGTTCCTTCATTCACTTGGTTTTGGTGAGGCATCTCTTTTCCGTTGCTTGTGTTTTTATTTTCTTGTTTTCCTTGAGGCATTACCCTTCCTTTGGCGCCCCTTACTCTACCTCTTCCTTGAGGCATTGTCTGTGTGTTCTCCTGGCTTTCTTGAGACATCCCCCTTCCCTTGGCCCTTCCTCTTCCTCTTCCTTGAGGCATTGCTTGTGTGTTCTCCTGGCTTCCTTGAGACATCCCTCTTCCCTTGGCCCTTTCTCTTCCTCTACCATTTTCATTATTTGATCTGGCATGATTATTATAATACAACATATTAGTATATATTCAACTAAATATTAATGACAATTGATACATTTACCTGTGCTTGAGTAAAAGTTGTTGCAGTTTGAGTTGGAACAGTTGGAAGAATAGGACAACCTCTTTTATTGTGGCCCTTTGTATGGCAATTGCTACAAGTCATAACAGCTCCACATTTATTAAGCTTACCAGTTCTATTTGTTTCATTTACCTCTTTCCTTCTAGCTTTACTTGGTCTTCTAGGCAACTGTTTAACTGGTGGTGGTTGAACTGTTGGATTAACAGATGGTGGCCACATATTCATATTGTTCATTGGCTGGATAACATATTCATATGTCCTTAGGTAGGTTTCCTTGTTATAACAGCTGGCCACATAATGAATTGGTTCATTTTGCTTGTAGTGTAGGGCAGCAACACCATGAGGACAAGGTATGCCCTTAAGCTGCCAAGCTCTGCAACTACAAGTGCGCCTAACAATGTCTACATAATGTGTAAAGCCTTTGTCTACAACCTCAAAAACCCTTTCTCCATTCCATGATATGTTACACTGCATTGACTTATTAATGTTTTGTTGTAATATCTTGAAATCCATGGGAGAAATATCAGTGACCCATGTGTTTGAGAACTCTCGTTATTGACCAATTCTTTTCATCATCTTTATCCTAATCTCTTCCAGCATTGTAATGATTGTCTTGTATCCTGCAGACAATATCCATGAATTGAAGCTCTCTGTCATATTGTTATCAACTGAGTCATATTTGCTATGTTCTTTGAAGTATTTTTTACACCACCTTTCTACATTGTAGTACAAAAGACCATCTAAGCAGTCATTTCCCAATTTCTTCATAGCATCTATGTGGTCCCTCAATTCAGCTTCAAATGTAGATTTTGTAATCTTCCAGAAAACATTTCTTCTCTCTATTCCCTTCCAATTTTTGCACCAATTTTCAAGGACATGTCTAGCACACATCCTGTGTTCAACAAGTGGTAATAAATCTTTCACTGCAATTTTCAGTCCCTATTAAAGAAAGAAAATAAACATATATAAGAGTTAATGAGAATAAAAAAGTATATAGAATATAAGATGAATGTGTATTAATAACCAAGGACATACATTTTGCATATCAGTAATCAGGGTAAGTTTATGTCCTTCTCCAAGATGAAGATCATTCTTCACTAGAGTAAAAAACCATGCCCAAGTAAATTTATTCTCAACCTCAACTACTGCCCAGGCAATGGGCAACATCTGGTTATTTCCATCTTTGCAACCTGCCACCAATAACTGACCTTTGCACACTCCTTTGAGAAAACATCCATCTAGACCAATGCATCTCCTAGTACCTCCAAAGAAAGCTTTCTTTAAAGCATGAAAGCACACATAAAATCCTCCAAAGATTTTTTGCCCAGTTTCAGCAATTTCTCCAACTTTAACAATACAAGTGCTACCTGGATTTGTTCTTAAAATCTTATCTCTGTAATAAAAAATTCTACCATACTCAGCAATATGACCACTCATAATCTCTTTTAACACTCTAGCTCTAGCTCTTCTCACTATTGTCTTTCTAACTTGAATATCCAATTCTTTTCTAATAAGCTCTTGCAACTTGATAATTCTGATGTTTGGCTGCTCAGTTATTCTATCCTTGTATCTAACAGCTAGAAACCTTGAATTGCACAAATAGTTATGAGTTGAAGACACACAAATATGGATAGGGTTGTAGTTTTTAACCACAAAATCTGTAGTTTGGCTATCCAAACTTGCAACCAATAACCAAGGACAACCCTTTTTTGCAACACCTAACTCTGACTCTTTCAGACTCATTTTCATATTTCTCAATTTGAATTTTTTCTTGAATTGCATATTTGGTTACAGCTTCCCTAAATTCTCTTACATTTGCAAACACCAAACCTAATTCCCAAACAATCTTCTCAGAAGTTGGATAAAAAATAACTCTGTTTTTTTTCTTCTTTCTAACAATTTGTTCAACCTCTTCACCATCTCCCCATCCTGTTTCTTATTCTAATTCAAAGCTAGGAACTTCATCACTAGGATAGTAAGGTTCATCACCCCCTAACTTACCTAATAAGCTATCCTTACTGCCAACATTTGTTTCATCATATCCTATATCTGGGCCCTTTTCAGTAGTATGAATCTGTTCTGTAGTTGTGCCTCTAGTTCTCCTGTTTGACCTGTTGAAATGCCTTCTTGAAGCCCTAAAATCCCTATACTCTTCATGAACATCACTATCTAAACTCTCTTCACTGCTATACACTTCAGATCTCTCATCTGATTCATTATCTAATTCATCATCTAAACTTTCTACACTTAGATTGGAAGGTTCATCAGCAGGATTAGAAGGATGATAAGAAGTATTAGAAGGTTCACCAAGAGGATTAGAATGCTGAGATGAAGTGTTGGAAGGTTCACCAACAGGATTAGAAGGCTGAGATGAAGGGTTGAAATGTTCAGAAAGAGGACTAGAAGGTTCAACAGGAGACTCAATTTCATTAAAAGATGTAAAAGATTCCCCCACCTACCCCACCTACACCACTGTCCATCACATGGGGGACATAATCCAAAGCCAATGGAGCAATTTTTGGCTCATTAACCTCATGACAGACATAAACATCCATTCTATCCCCATTTTTAAACATAGAGGAAATGTCACAAATAACCTTATCACTTTTAACTTCAACAAAAAAGCCTTAAATTGGAGATCTAATAAAAAAGGAACAAACTGTTATATATCCTAAGTCCTTTATGTAGCCTTTCAGTTCAAAATAAGACATTCGATCAGTGTCTACTTCCAAGAATTCAGTCACAGACCCACCAACATAATCAGATGGGGGACCAAACACAATTTTTTCCCCATGATACCATCTCAAAGTTATAAGAACAAATGACATTGTAAGAAATCCTGAAAACACAGTTACAAACAGATCTCAGAAACACTGAATCAATGAAAGTTACAACAATATTCAACAACAACAACCCAACAACAACCCAAACCCAACAAAGAAATACACATCAACTGCAATAGACCAACTTCCCAATAATACAGATAAGTAATATACACAACAACAACATAACGACAAACGAAATACGCATCAAACAATGTAAATAAACTAACGACTAATCACTACAAAATTCACTTACAATGTAAAATAAACTAACCTATGAGCCTTCACTTCTTCGTTCCGCCACCAATATTCAACAAATTTCAACAAGCAATGCTACCAACTAGATTTGCCTCATGAAATTTCTTAGGGTTTTGATCGGTTGAAGAGAGAGGGTAGGTGAGAGTGAAATGGGTTGGAAGTTTCTTTGGGTTTGGGTTTGGGTTATGGGTTAAAAAATGAATGGGTTAGGATAAAATCCGGCCTTTGTTAAATGGGTTGGAGGTGTGGCACACGCTCTTGGATTGAGAGCACTGATGTTGAAAAAATGATGTATTTGTTGTGCTTTTGGATGGTTTCGTGAGGTAATAGGACCCCCGCAAACATAAGGTGTCTACTTAAAAAAGGGTATAAGTTCCATGGGGTAATTATGTATTTCCTCTATTTAAAATAATATTTTATATTGTTCATGTACTATAATACTCGTTATACAAAAATATAATATATTATCAGATAATATTAATTTAAGGTTGAAATGACATTCTTTTATCAAATAAACCATAATTCTGTTTTAAAAAATCCTAACTAAATCAAATAATATTATAACCACTAAAGATTATAGCGGGCTTTTCTTTCTTAATTAAGATTTCAAATTCAAAACTCGAATAATAAAGGTGTATATGACATCAAATCATCAATCATTTTATCAAGCAAAGTATGATAGAAAATACGTAGAAACCTTAATCTACTAGCTTTCTCCTTTAATAAGATCAAGATAAGTTGTAATCTTTTAGTAAATCTCATAGAATCTTCTTAAACTTGAAACCTATATCATGAGTAAGGCTCTAATTAAAGTCATTTAAAATTTATTTTAAGTTATTTTTAATTTTCTCAAACATTTCTAAAAGTTAAAATTGACTTAAAAAGTAGATTTGACCAACTTTTAAGTTAATTCAAACATACTCAAAATCTGTTTGAATTGACTTTTTAGTTTTGACTTGTAAGTAAAAAAAATATAAGTTAAAAATTTTAACTTAAAACTTTTGACTTATTTAATCATTTTAGCTTAAACTAAGTGCTTATATTTTTTGTTAAAAAAACTTATTTAAACACTATAAAATCACTTATAAAAAACTATTTTAGCTTTAAAATACTTAAAATAAATCAATCTAAACAGACTTTAGAAATTGAACATCAAAGGTGAAGTTAGTGATTAAAATAAGAATTTAGTCGAACTCAATAATTTAAAATTTTTAAGTTATAAATCTTGGATCAAATGTGAAACTATAATAATCAAATAGAGTAATATTGTCAATTTAGTGGTTATTGAATACATGCATATTATCACAAATTTTGCATTTAATAGTCTAGGATTTGCTAGTTGGCACTTACTGACACACCAACTGGATATAAAAATGGTTATGCAAACTCCTTTCTTGCAAGCCCCACCATATCCCATTCTCTTTAAAATCCCTCAGATTTTTTTTCACATCCCCTGATTTTCTCATACTCAATTTGCTACTGCAACTGCCACTTTTTTCATAGAACAAAAAAGCACAAAAGGGGTTGTTGTGGCTATAATTATTACTTGTATCGTAAAGAAGCAGCAACGTTTGGATCAGTTAAAGCTCTTCATTAAGCATATCTAGTAACTTTTGTGATTCTCTACTCGACTCTTTAGTTGTTGAGATGGCGAAGAAGGTGGATGATTGTGAGTTTTGGCTTCCTTCAAAGTTTCTGACGGATGATTTTGCATCCGGGTTTAACCCGTTTGGAACTCACTCGGATCTGAGTTCGCCGGTGGAGTCTGTGATCGGGTCAGTAGATACAGAGAGTGATGAAGAAGAGTATATTAATGGGTTAACTCGGAAAATGGCTAACTCTGCACTTCAGGACTCTGGGTTCGGCTATGGAAACACGAAGGTACCTTTTGATTCTGGGTCGTTTTTTTTTTCTTCTTCATAGTTTTAAGGTGTGTTTTTGGTTGATGAATATTTGGGGGTTTTGGTTTTTCTACTTTCTAGGGTTGGAGTTTATCATGTTCGCCTCAGTCGACGTTATATGGGTGCAAACAGGGATCAAGCCATGGAAGCCCAAACTGTCCTTCACAGGCCTCTTCCCCGCCGCCGGTGAACCAAAGGGATAGAGCTTTTGATCAATTTTATGCGGCTGCCGGAGAAGTCGCGAGGATTAGGATGCTGGAGGAAGCTGCCGGACTTTATCAGACAAAAACTGGATTGCCCCCAAAATATTCAAATCAGCCGTCGCTCTCTTACCAGCAGTTGCAAATAGCTCAAGTAAGCTTTGATACTGCTACAATCCTACCTTTTTCTTTTTTTGCCTTTTTAACTTATATGTTTGTTTATCTATGGAATATAGTTTCAGCGATTGAAACAACAACAGTTAATGAAGCAAGGCCATGGAGTATTGGGTTCTGATAAAGGTGGATTTGTTCAGTATCCGTTGAACCAGAACCACCAGCAATTCTCTCATAGCAGAGGCCAAAATGGAGCTGCTAGACCTATGAATTCTTCAATTTCTGGTTGGCCTTCGTTGCAACAATCTCAGTTTCAGCAGCAGCCTCGCTCAGGCATGCGCGCTGTTTTCCTGGGAAATCAAAATCCTAAAAGAGAGTGTGCTGGAACTGGTGTTTTCTTGCCCAGAAGAATTGGGACACAAACTGAAACTCGAAAGAAACCAGGTATACCTTTTTCCCCGATGTAGGTAGAGAGATTGATATTACCAACTAAATTACTTCATTGATTAGTGAAGTGGTATTACCACTTGGTTGACTCTATGGATATAGATTTGAATTATTTACTTAATGGAGAAGATTTAGTCTTAATTATTTTTATTGATAGTCTCTTGGTGTTGATAGTGGAAGATGACTCTAGTTTTGGACTTGTTCTTTAGTGTCAGCGTCTACTCATATAGATGCTTTCCAATTGGTCTATGTCTTTTTTGGGTTGGTGTGAACAGCAAAGAAAGATTCAAATTTTAGTACTACCAGCTAATCTGTTTGACTCAGATTTCATTTCCCTTTCTTGTGTTTAGATTCTGATAAATGACCGCTTTATCGTTTGTCTACTTACTCATGGTTAATGACAGTAGATTATTATTTTGGTCCTAACAAGATTTGGAAATTAGCAGGATGTTCAACAGTTTTACTACCAGACAGAGTGGTCCAGGCCCTGAACTTGAACTTAGAAGCTATGGATGTTAGGCAACAGAATCAGGTTCAATCCACATGTTATCAAGGCAGAACCAGGTTGATTCATTCCAATGGTTCGCAATATCCAAATAATACGGCAGTGGCTCAACCGAGACGTAATTTGAGATCGGGCAGTACATACTCACGACCAGCAACGATGTCACAAGAGCTACTTCTTCCGCAGGATTGGACTTACTGACCGATAAGTCATACGTACGAAGTTTTAGAAGCAGGGGAGATTTTGTTTACTAGTTCTGGATAGTGGTGTTAGATAGTTAAGAAAGATAATATAACATGAAGATTGTTTAGAATCAAAAGAAATCCATGTTTTTTTTTTTGGATAGTGTTTAGGGAATCAAAAGAATAAAAGTTTTTGCTTGGAATTACAATTTACTTTCTACACTTTTGTTGCCAGTGTCTCTGGGTGTTTTGCAGAAAAATGATAATTAACTCCTCCATGATCTGGCATGGCAGGCAGGGGAATTGATCTATAATTATACATTAATTATGTACTTATTTTTGTACAAAATCTATCGTCTTTTTTTCTGTCATATTCCATCTTAAATGCCTCTGATAAATTTTATTCTATCGGTTTGGTAGGATGAATTAGAGAAAATAATATGTGTATTAGTTATCGTATTTTATTATTTGATTATACAGATGGAGCGGCGTTACCAGCGGAAAATACTTTGACGTGTATGAGTTGTTGCATGGCGGTGGAAATGGAATAGTTCATATTGTGATTTGTTTGGCGCTGAACCATCAAATTATACTTATAATATACACCTTACATTCATTTTGGCTTTTTGTTTGCAAGTTGAATTAGTGCCCCTTGACCAACACAAATATATCGCAATTTTTTTTGAAAAATTCCACACTGATCCTTTAATGATGAGTGATCTCTTTAATATGAATACAAGTGGCAAATGAGTGAGTCAAGTCGAGTATGAATAGATCAAAAATGAGTTAAACAAACTTGGGTAATACACTTGACACGACTCATATTTTAAATGGGTAAAAACGAGTTATTCAATGAATAATATGGGTAAATATGAATACTCATATTATTATAGGAATCATTTTTTTTTACCCTTTCTAGGAGTTCCCACCCCTTTTGCTCCCTTGGTGACTCGAACTCACAACCTTCGGGTTGAAAGTGAGGGGTGCTTACCATCCGAGCAACTCCCTCTCGTCATTATAGGAAGCATGTTAAAAGCTTCAAAAGCAAAATCTTACGCAATCTTCATCGCCCACCCCGGCGCGCCACTTCTGTTCCGCCCCACAACCCCTCTACCTGCCCAACGCCTCAAAAATTAAATTTATTTCTTACTACTCCAAACCCCCCCCACCACCCTAATACTTCAAAAATTAAATTTATTTTTTCATTTGTTTTTTTAATAAAAAAAATTAAATTAAATTTTTACTACCCCCACCACTACTCCCCCCCTACCAGACCCCATCCCAAATATAATTTGTTTTTTTTTAAAAAAGAACTAGAGATCTTTCCTTATCCCATCCATCCCTACCCCCTATCTTGACCACGTACACCTAAAAATAATAATATTAATGTCAATTTTCTTTCTTATATAAATGAGTCTCTTATACCCATTTAACTATCCATTTTTAAATGGATAATATGAATTTGACTCATTTTTTACCCATTTTAAATGAGTAATTTGAATAGATACCCATATAAATTATCCATTTTGTCATCCCTAAATATGAGTAATTTACACCTTTTAAATTGAGTTAGGTTCAAGCTCTATTTTTACGCGACATCTTAATCAATGAAAACATTTTTAGTAAGGTCATCCAACATTGTTTGAATATTCTTACCGAGTGAATTATGACAATAGATCGATATTGCAGATACAAAATGATATACTAGTGATGATTCCTCGCCACAATTAGGGGAGTTGATTGTTATAGCTACATCTCTTTTGAGTACTCTATTCACTATTGTATTTATTACTATCCCAGAATAATATATATAGGGCCTAGTATGGTCCATCATAAACTTTACACATATTTCTTCAATTGCAAGGTTTCGAAATAATATAATGGACCCCTATATATACTTGGCATTGGTCCATTATATATACTAATTGCTTGGTTTTATTTTGTCAAGCAGTAACAGTTAATAGGGACGGAACTAGCATTAAAATTTGATAAAATTAAATAGTTTTAATGTTGATCGTTAATATAAATAATATAATTTAGTTTTTTTTTATAAAATTTAGTATCCATGGATTCATAATTTTGACTCCATCTCTGTCAGTTGACATGTTCAGCAAAAAAATTGACCACGTCCATGCACTTATACACTCACTATCTGTGATGTAGTTTTCATGATTTGTGTATTTGTTTTACTTTTCTGCCTCTTTTTCAGACCCTTTATGATCTCTATTGAAGTTCATGATGAATTAGTCATACATATATACATCATGCATGGTAAAATATTAAAACTGATCGATAAATTTATGAGTTTTAAGTAGGCGGAACCCATTGGTGGCCTCCTTAAGTTGGCACCAATTTTCATTTAGACACCTTAACTAAGCTTTGTTCATTTTAAACACCTCATTTCATATCCCGCTATGTCATTTTGACACTTTTTGCTGACATGTCATAGAGAGTGTCATACACTCATTACCAATCCGTGAAAGGCTTATTTAATCATTTTTTTTCATCTTCTTTCTCATTTTTCAGCCATCATTGTTGAAGAAGAAGGAAGCTGATGATTGAAACATGTCAAAGGAACAGGTCCAACGAAACATACTGACGAGTTTTCAGCACTGCTGTAGAATTAGAGTCGCACTAGAATTAGACTACTTATATTAATTATGATTATATTACGACTAGGATTGGATTATTTATAATTGCACTATTATTATAGTAGTAATAGGTATTGTAGTAAGACTCTAAATATAGTTAACTTAGAACTCTACAATTCTCTCCCTATATAAGAAGATTGTAACTCAACATTATTTTCATCAATAAAATCCTTGATTTCTCTAATCCTATACTAAGATTTCTACATGGTATCAGAGCATAAAATTTCTTCCGCTCTCTAAGTATTGATAAAAAAAAAAAACCACACGTTGCAATGGCCCCTTCTACCGAAACCATGTCAACCTCCTCACTTCACCAAATCATTGCCGCTTGTCCATTAAATATATGCCAACAAACTACCTCATATGGAGGACACAAATATCCCAATTGATTCAGGTGATGAAACTAACGTATCTCATCTATGAACCAAGTAAAAGTAGTTGTTCCACTGGACAGACTGCTAAAAAAGTTATAAAAGTTAAGAAGGATGCAAAAGATAGTGGCACCATTGATGATTGGAAGGAGAAAGATGCATGTGTTACTAAGGAATTGGCTCTCAAGCACCTTGACCGAAGAAAGCATGCACCTAATTGTGGGCTGCTCAACTGCCAAGGAGATATGGGAATGCTTGGAAAAAGCTTATAATCAAGCAACAAAAATAATTAATTTTGCTAGAGGTTTAAGTCTCAAATATAAGACCTTTGTCATATTAGGTAAGACACCATATTCCACTCTTAATCAATTTGTTTATGCTCTCATGAGTTTTGATATAAGGGAAGATGAAGAAGAGGTGCCACAACAAAACCACAACATGGTATTATTTGCTCAAAAAGGCAGGGAAAGAGGAAACAACAACATTAACTCCAATGAAACAGGTTTCAAACCTGCTAGACAGGGAACAAGTTCTAAGAACAGTCAATATGGACCAGGTTCTCTGAACAATAAAAGTTCTCAAAGTGAAAATAAGGAGAGGAATAATATTGAGTCATGTCAAATCTGTGGTAGGAATAATCATACTGTTCTTAAGTGTTTTTACTGGTGGAACTACTCGTATCAATCTGCAGATGAACTATCACAAGTAACGACTAGACATCACATTCATACTGAAGCATTAATAAAACAAGTTTTTGCTGGGTTTTCAAAGTTTTTTTTTGCTGCGTATTCGAATCAAGCTAGGAGTAACCGTTCCCTCTACTCACTAGCTTGAGGGAAAGTGTTGAAGAAGAAGAAAGCTGACGATTGGAACTTGTCAAAGGAACAGGTCCAACGAAGCTGACTGACGAGTTTCCAGCACTGCTGTAGAATTAGAGTCGCACTAGGATTAGACTACTTATATTAATTAGGATTATATTACGACTAGAATTATATTACGATTAGGATTATATTACGACTAGGATTAGATTATTTATAATTGCATTATTATTATTATTATTATTATTATTATTATTATTATTATTATTATAGTAGTAATAGGTATTGTAATAGGACTCTAAGTATAGTTAATTTAGGACTCTACAATTCTCTCCCTATATAAGGAGATTGTAACTCAACATTATTTTCATCAATACAATCCTTGATTTCTCTAATCCTAGACGTGAGATTTCTACAATCATCTCCCTAAACTTAAACTCCTTTTATGGAGAAATAAATTTGATAATGCTACAGACAAAAAAATAAATTTGAACCCATTGGAGTTATAATATAATGATATAATAAAAATTAAAAGAAGACAATGTGAAGACCCCTGCAATAGTAAAGAAGAAGAAAAATGGAAAGTCATGAATTCATGAATAATCTCAAATTAGATTTGAGTAGTGGTATGTGTGGGTTTGTTATTCTATTCGAGAAGATGATGTGGGTGAGGAAGGGGTTGGGGTTAGGGTGGGTAGAGGTGGAGAAGACGCTGGGTGGGTGGGGGAAGAGTGGAGAAAACGCAAGGGTTGGGGTGGGGGGGGGGGTGGAGAAGATGATCTGGGTGGGGTTAGGTTATTTTATTTTTAAAGTTTTTTGGGCAAAAATTCCACATGTCATTCACTCATTGGTCACTTTTTTTTTTTGTACTAAAAATTATTATTTAAGAATTATTTTTTATATATATGCCACATGTCTTTATTTAATTCATCATTTTTGACACGTTATTGACGAGTGTATTACAAACACTTTATGTATTTGACTGATAATTAAAAAAGTGTCAAAATGACACAATGGACCATGACATGAGATGTCTAAAATGAACAAAAGTGAAAGTTGGTGCCTACTTTAAGGGGCTACCGATGGGTTCAGCCTTTTAAGTAATATAACCTGAACAATTTTCGCATCATCATGTCATTTTCATCTATTATAATAAATAACATATTTTATTTTTAAGATTTAAATCTCACATTTTAAAAAGACTTAACAAACTTTTCTTCGAGATTTATTAGCTAAAAAAATGTAACGATGTAGATTATCAGCTGCACATAAAATGGCCAATCATAAATTTTGTAGGTGTATACTAATTCTTCCCCACCTTTGTCATGTGGTTAAGAGCATTGTCAATAGTGAAGGAAGAGAGCAAACAAGCAAAAATTGATTGTGTGATGCAATCACCAATCACTAAAAAATAACAGAAATTAGCTATAAATTTTATCGCTAAATTACTTATAGTTAACAAAACAAAAAATTGTATCTGCAAACTGACACAAATAATAATTTCAAAAACATAAGAAAAGACATATAATTAGATCTTAAACTAGTGGAATATTATATGTGATTTGCTCAAAAATTTAAAAGCAACCATTTTAAAGTACAAAAATTGAAAATCATCCCAAATAGGAGCATTTGTGAGAATGACCTTCTCATTCTAAAATTAAAGCCCACTTTTTACCTGTGGGCTTGGTTTGATATTCTAAGAGTAGAAGCTTAGCAGGTCCATTGTTAAATGATTATAGGCCCATGATTTTGTTTCTTGCTGAGTTGGGGGTACAAATATAGATGAATTCCCATTATGGCAGTGTAAAAAATAATATATAATGAGAAAAAATCATAAATTAATATAATTTAGAGCATAATTATCACATGTAGCTATAGTTTGTATACTTACGAAACGTAAGTATAGTCATTGCATTAGACGGAAGAGTTGTATCAGGAATATCAATTGTATTCAGACAACAGATATCAACTCTATCAGTAAAAGAATTGTATTTAGATAACATATATCAACTGTATCAACGCATATTGTATCAGCTGAAAATTGATGAAGATAAATCAACACGCGTGTGTATTGTATATTTTCTACAAGATCCAAAATATAGCTACATTTGGTAATCTTTTGAAATTATTGTTATGTATTGTAAATAAAATCTAAATGCGTAATTTTAGAATGAATCTAAGCAAAATTAACTGGTTTACGAATACAAAGATAAAATGTTTTTTTTTCTTAAATCTTTCATTCTTCCACTACCTCTAATTACCTGTATTGCACATAGTTTCATTCATCTTATGCTTTTCTTCAAATTACGGTAAGATTTCCCTTAATTATTTTAATTTTACGTTCAGATATTTTTATTTAATTATCAATTTTTTTTTAATTATAGGATAATTATAATAGTAATATTTTCCATATTAGCGTCTTGCATCCTCTATGAATTTAGAGTGAGTTAAGAATTGAGATGATTTTAAACAATTTAGTACGGTGAGAATTAATTTGAACCAATTATAAATAATTAAGCCTCGGTCTCAAATAAATTGGATCAGCCATATGAATCTCAACTTTATTTAAACTCTCAGCATCATCATACTAACTATATATATATATATATATAAGTGAAAAATAATTAAAATAAAAAATATTAATAATATAGAAGAACAATAATGAAAAAAAAAACCCCTTTATTATGAGTAGCTACTACTAGCTATTACATAAGCATGCTTAATCCATTACTCAATAACTTAATGTTGATGTATCTCCTGATCAACAATTCAACTGAATTCATTATTTTTTCTAACACGAAAGATAAAAATATACTATCAAATATATTATTTGAAAAAAAATGTTCTAGATTTCTTGGCTCCCTTCTTAGGAACAGTGACAACAAGCACTCCATTTTCCATTGATGATTTCACTTTATCAACCTTAGCATCCTCAGGCAAATTAAAAGCAGTAAAATAATTCCCATTTCTTCTCTGAAAATGGTGCCAATTATCATATTCTTTTTGTACTATTTTTTTCTCCCCACTTATCTTTAGGACTTTATTATTTTCCACTTGTACCTTCACTTCTTCTTTTTTGTATCCATGCAAATTAGCCTTAAAAATATGTGCCTCTTGAGTTGCTTTGTACTCAATTTGTGCTATAGATTGAGGTTCACGTGGGAATGATAGTGATGGTGCTATGAGTGATCTAGGGGTTTGAAGGTAAAATTCACGTGAGGGACCGTCCTGACGACCTCGATTTGTTTGAGATTGATGCTTAATTTTTGTTACAGGTGAAACATGAGGATCTTGTCGATGATTCTCGTCATCTGTTTGGAATTGATGCGTAATTATTGTTGATGGTGGTGGTGGAGGATCTTGTACACGGCGCACATGATTATTGCGGCCGTTAAATAGAGCTATTAAAGGCATTTTTGTTGTTAAATTTTGAAAAAAAAGGAAAATTAAGTTAATCGTATAGGAAGAGAATAAAATGTGTGATAGAAGGAGTTATGTATTTATAGGGAGAGTTTCAAAGATGGGAATCTTCTATTGACGTGTATTTGAGATGTTATAATTCATTGAACATTTCGATTAATTTGCAACAATATTAATAGTGTAAAAAGTATTTACTTAATCATGTTATTTTATATAATAATTACACAATTTTTTTTTGAGATAATTAATGGTGAAAAGTATCTTTAGACTAATATCAGTTATTTTCCTTTCATATTTGAACTATATATTTCACCAGTAAATATATTAAAACATACATAGTTGAGTAGATGGTGATTGTTTAGATAGGAAAATAGAGCAATTCATAGTTGATCTAGTCAGCTTCGAAATGTGTTTTTTGTAGTTCAGATAAAAAAAAGAACATTTAATAGTTAAAATGTGTAATTCACAACAAAGTGATATTTTCTTTTTGACTGTTAACTATAAATGTTAACTTGATAAACATCAATTAGTAATTTTATAAATATAATAAATAATATATTGTAAATAAGTTAAATCAAACTGATAATATAAAATAATTTTGCACTATTAAGGGTACAAATGAAAGAGAACAAATTCTTAGGATTGTGACTTCAAGCTAGCTGATCTTTTTGTGACATTCGGACACTTGGAGCATTCTCATTGAGTCATATTTTTATATGAATGAACTACCTTTATTCTCATGATGCAAATGGAGAATACATGTAAAAAGAGGCTACCTACCTAAGTTTTTTTTATTTGATATTCGATATTTGTGTTGGAGTTCAACTAATTTAGATTTATATATTATAAGACTCATTTATGAAGACCAACTGCTCTTAACTTATTTCTTTTTCATTCTCACAGCTCGAACTCAAGATCTTTAATTAATAATATGAGATTTTAACTATTCGATCACAATCTAGATGCTACCTACCTAAGTTGTTGTACGGTGTAACATGTCAATCACTTCTATCTGTCCACGGAATATTAGAAAATGAGAGCAACCAAAGCAGGGAAATAAATATAAGCTACTTAGATATAAAATTATTCTATGTCGTTCTATAAAATTCCAAATTATTTTCAAACTCACTACTATTCTAACTTGAATTTAACTAATTGGAACTGAAAATATAAATATATTCTAACTCGAATTTAACTAATTGGAACTGAAAATATAAATAAATTTTACACAATTATAATTTAACCTAATGAAGGAGGTTGAATTTTATGTTTTCAGACAACTAATTCTATTTACTATATATTATACGTAACCTTACCTTGCATCTATTTAAAAGGTTTAAAGTATCTTATCAATTCTACAAATTCATAAGCCATGGTTATTTACACTTACCAAAGAGACAAGAATATGGTCTGACATCACTAATGCAAAAATGGAAATATTGAGTACAATAAGAAGAAACTAAGGGTGTGTTTGGTATGAAGGAAAATATTTTCCGAAAAATGTTTTTCAATTTTCTCATGTTTGGTTGGGTAAAATGTTTTCCAAATCAACTCATTTTCCTCAAATTAAAGGAAAATGACTTCCCTTCAAAACTTAAGGACAACATTTTCCAAAACTTTCCTCCAACTTCAAATTACAATTTTATTGTTGAAAAAATAAATTTAAAGCTTATTTTAAAAAAATATTTTTCAACTTCAATTTTTTTATTTTTTTACCCACCCTCACCCCGACACCCCTCCCGCCAGCCCCTACCCACCCCCACCCCACCCACCCCCCAAAAAAAAAATCAAGTTTATTTTTTTAAAAATATTTTCAATTTCAATTAAAAATTATTTTCTACTCTCTAGTAAAAAAAAAAGAGATATTTTCTCAAAAAGAATTTTCATTCATAAATCAAACACTAAAAAATCTTTTCGGAAAATATTTTCTACTTACCAATCAAACATGAGAAAATAAGTCAAAAATCTACACATTTTCTAGGAAAACATTTTTCTTCGTACCAAACACACCCTAAAGCTTAAAAAAGAAAAATTAGAGGTACAACAAAAAGATAAAAATCTCAATAATGAAAAAGCAATGGAACAATCGATACTATATTTATTATTCATTTATTCTTCCTAGCTCACTCTATCTACCAAAAGAACATAATCAACTCGTATGGCCTATATATTATCTAGTACATTTTTGAGGTTAGATTCGAAGTACGATGATCAAAATATTATATGTTTGCATCAATATATGATAGATGTCATAAGTTTTCGTCAATAAAAAATATATATTTGAAAATTGTATAAAAGTATATTAAACGTCATGATATGATAGCAGCTAAAAGAATTTAAAAATAATTAAGAACAATGTGATCAAAGAATTAAAACATCATCGACTCCTCAAATAGTAACATCGCACTACAAAAGGAACCCCAGTTACCAACAAAAAAATTTGTTGGTAAATTGATCAAATTGGTTGGCAAATTGAGTTACCAACCAAATGCCAACTTATATTAATCCGTTGCTAAAAAGCTCGTCAGTAAATATTACTAACCGATTTTAATTTGTTGGTAAACTTACCAACCAAAAATCAGTTGATAAACACCCAAAGATGTCGTTACAAAATTTTGAAGCATGGCCTTGAAATTTCCGTTGGTAAATTCACCAACTAATTTTTGGTTAGTATATCGTTAGTACCTTTACAAACGAATTGAAAAGGAGTTGGTAAATTTTTTTCTTCATTATTCGATTCCATTGGTTGGTAATTTACCAATAAATGTTAAATACTTTTTTTTGGTTTCCCATTCGGTGTCCGGTATCCACACCGGAGCCCGACTAAATCCGGATTCACACCGATAAGTCCCACGCTCCCTAACAAAGGCGACTCCGTACTCAAGGGGCATCAAACTTGAGACCTCTTGGTTAAGGATGAAGGAGTACTTACCACTCCACCACAACCCTTGTTGGTAATAAATTTTAAATACATTAGTATGATTATTTGTTTTTCTAATAAATTTACTAATTGACTGTTAGTTTGTTGGTAGTATATCATTCAAGTTCAATGTTAGGTTAGTAATTGATTGACAATATGTTCAAAATATCATTAACTGAATGATTATTCAATAGTAAAATATTTATTAATTTATTGCATTTAAAAATCTAAGAGCACGAATATAAATCCAAAAATATTAATATCAATTTTATAAATCATATTTGAATGAAACAATGTAAAATCTATGATAACAAGTTAAATTAATCTCAATATGACACATATCATTATATCAAAAATTTTAATTTGAGCACGTTTATAAAAAATATTGACCAACTCTAAATTTTGGCCAAACTTTAAAAGTTAAAACGCCTAACAACACAAACTGAAAATGGAAGCCTCAAAACTTGAACCAACCATCCCATTAGATATAAAAATGACCTTTCAAAGCTAATCGCGTTGATGGAATTCTCATCAGAGCATGTTTACAAAAAATGTTAAGCAAAGTCAAATTTTGGCCAAAAGTTAAAAGTTAAAACCCCTAACGGTACAATCTGAATATGAAAACCTCAAAATCCAAACCAACCATCCTATAAGACAAAAAATGACATTCCAGAGCTAACCGCGCTGACGAAATTCAAATTTGAGCATGTTTCCCAAAAAAATTCACCTAATTCAAATTTTAGCCAAAAGTTAAAAGTTAAAACGCTTAACGACACAAACTGAAAAAAAAAGTCTCAAAATCCGAATGAACCATCCTATGAGACCAAAGCTAAACTTATATGGCTAACCGCGGTGACAAAACTTCAATTCGAGCACGATTACCAAAAATATTGACTAAAGTGAAATTTTGGCCAAAACATAAAAGTTAAAATGCCTAATGACACAAACTAAAAATGGAAGCCTCAAAACCCGAACCCTTTATCTTATTACATCAAAAATAACCTTCAGCATCTAACTGCACTTACGAAATTCTCATTTGAACACGTTTATCAAATATATTGACATAAGTTAATTTTGACCAAAATTTATAAGTTAAAACACCTAACGGCACACACTAAAAATGAAAGCCTCAAAACCCAAACCAACCATCCTATTGGATAAAAAAATTACCTTTGGAGTTAATTACGCTGACAGAATTTTCATCTGAGCACGTTCACAAAAATATTGACCAAAGTCAAATTTTGGCCAAAACAAAAGATTTAAAATACCTAACAGCACAAACAAAAAACGGAAGCCTCAAAACTTGAACCAACCTTCCTGTTAGATAAAAAATGATCTTTCGAAGCTAATGACACTGACAAAGTTCTACTCTGAGCACGTTTACCAAAAATATCGATCAAAGGCAAATTTTGGCTAAAATTTTAAAGTTAAAACGCCTAACGATACAAACTGAATATGAAAGCCTCAACACTAGACGTTGATTTACCACTTCAATTGATAAATTTACCAACTATTCAAATAAAAGTTATAATTAATAATTTATCAATAAATTTTATCACAGTTGGTAATAGTTACTATTCAACTAAACATTCATATGTAATATTACCAACTAATAATTAATATGTTGGTAAATTTTACTGTCACGACCCAAAAATGGACGTGATGGCACTCGCCTTATCCCACCAAGACAAGTCAGCCTAAAACTCAACCATTACAATAAAATGCGGAAATTTTATAATCAACTCAAATATACCCCAAAAATCTGGTTGTCACGTGTACAAGCCTCTAAAGTATTACAATTGATTCAAAAGAAAACACAACTCTAATATGACATTGTTTCTAGAGTAGAACAAGATCATAAACTGGAGTAAGAAGGATCACTGAGAAGACAAACAACTACCTCACAAATCTCCCAGAAGCCTTGGAAAAGAAGAGAATAACAAGTACCACAAAAATCCAGGCTCGTAACCTACAAAAATTTGTAGAAGCAAGGGGTGAGTACCAAACCACACGGTACTCAACAAGTAAACCTCTAAACACGAGCTAAGGGGATAGAATACAAGTACTCCTTACACCCCAACCGAACCTTCACAAATACAATCTGTATAAAACCAGCCCAACCTAACAGTTCACAATTTACAAAGCACATAGCTCAACACAACACTCTAACAATTTCACATCCTCAACAACAACAATAGTTTCATATCCTCAACAACAACATTCTAACAATTGCATATCTTCAACAACAAGCTCAATATTCATCAGTCACAAGTTCCATAGAAAGACACTCACAAGATCAGCAATACACAAGGTCAAGTTCACCAATAATAAAGAAGTGCAATGCAATGTCAAGTATAGTGATGCATGTCTAACCTAATGATACACACCCGCTGTCTCTCAGTCCGGGACCCATGGGGGACATATCTGTCCATGCATCCATCGCGGCGCGCGATACGACCCTCGATAATAGTAACCATCGCGGCGCGCGATACGTCCCTCGAAATATAGTATCCGTCGCGGCGCGCGATACGTCCCTCGAAATGGTACATCCTCTTTATTTTCTTATTCTTTCTCAATACACATAACACTTGTCACAATCATGTCTCAGAACAATGCAAATGACATGTTCACACAAATAATGAAGAGATGCCTATTTTCATAACATTGCACAATTCACAACAACACAATCAGGATACAACATCAACAATGATTCAACAAGACTTTCAAACAATTCTCAACACATCACACAAACAATTGATCACATTGCCTTTTATTATCCCTTTTTCATCATTAGAATTAATCAATGTGGACAAGTCAACCCATCACCAAACCTCATTACCCTAAACACATATTACTAGGAAATACATGCATTCCATACACTTAACAAGGGTTTAGAAATCCACTTGCCTCAAATAGTCGAACAATCACTCCGAGACTTGAGTCTTCCCTTTCGTTGAACTTCCAACTCAAAGCAATCTATTCACATTAATAATCACAATAAGATTTCGAAACTAATCACACTCAAATTACTATAGGTCTAGCCTAGACCCAAAAACTCACTCAATTTATAATCAAGTTCCTAATCTTGGTGCCAATTAACATGTCAACTCTCATGTTTTCCGAATTTCGAGCCTAGGATTAAGTCATAATTTCTCCAAACACTATAACCTTAATAGCTTTCATATAATGTAATACACTTAATATTTAATAAGTATCCCAATATATCATAACTTGAATAATTATGTGATAATAAAATAAGAATTAACAGCTATGAGAACCACTGGTTACGAAACCAGTGATGGAATCGCATAAGCCAAGGAAACCAACTCCTCGCCTGTCACTTCCACACGAGACAGAACTCAATTTCAACTATATGTGACCAATAATCCGTCAAACACTATTTTCTCATTAGCCCTCAATAAATGACCTTGATTTTCCAATTCAAATAATACTTTGCAGTCATTAATGCACTATAAAAGCCTATGTTGTTCACCATTATAATAATAACAATAATATACTCCATTCATACGCACTATTGCATATATTTGGCATGGTTACATATTACCTGGACATGAAGTATTCTCCCGTCGGCAACAGCTTTACGCAGGTAAGTCTGACTCCTTTTCTTTTCTTAAATTATGAACCAAAAATTCTCAACCCTAATAATTTATTTTCCTATATGGGTCAAGTGCTATATGGTATTAACCAAATTATAAACTTAATTCATTTAGCATTAACTAAAATTAGATATTTAATAATTAACCATCAATTAGTTCACTCTAGTTAAATGAATATTCAAAATTTCCAAAAATGACCTTCCGGGTCATTACATTATCCACCACTAAAAACCATGTTCGTCCTCGAACATAAGAAAGAAGAAGGAAGAATCACCGACATTACCAAAAGCTTAAGTTATGACCTACCAGTTGACTGTTCATCTCTTGAAGTGAGTTCCTCTCTAAGACCATTCCATCAAGATCAACAACTAAGAATTGAACTTTCTAATCAAACTTTGGCGAATCTATAAATCAGGAGTAATTACCAAGCCACAGACTAACCCATGAATCCAATCTGAACCGAAACCCATTGGACTTTAACATAATCATCGTGAGGAATATTTTTTCACATGACCAAGATAGCCTTCTGAATCAATATTGACTACAACTAGAAATGAGCCCGAATCAACCACCAGACGCTCAAAATGCACAAACCATCACAGATCTTTTCAAGATACCATTCACAAAAGAATCTTTCCATGAGCTTAAACTATAAAAATTGATCTTTAGACATAGGGTACCCATCAAGAGAGGATCACACTTATCTAACACAAAGAAGGAAATGATCAAGTAAACACCCAACAAGCGATACACTTCAAAATGTAGAACCTCTAACAACACTTTTAGACAATTGTAACTCTTCATAGCTCTTATATAAGTTCTCATAAACAAGGTTATGCGTGTAGAATCACTAGTGTACTTCAACTATCTCAAACAACACCAAATCTATCATAAGTGAAATGACCAAGTTTGTCAAGGATCCTACCCTATCAAGAAGAAATAAGAGGATCGGTGCATCTGATCCACCACTAAGGATTCACCCATAGAAGTAAAAACACATGTGGGCGTAAACAATTAATTATACTCCAAACCATGTCTGAAACGAAGCAAGTAGTCACATAAGAATATACAGAATCAAAGTCGAATAACTCTAGCTACTCCTTCCATAGTGCCCATATCAAACATTTTCATTCATCTAACTCTATCTCTTTGATTTTTAGTCACCCACAATCAACCAATCTGATCCCCATTACAATCTTACACATACTCGATTTATTAAACCTCACATACTTCTCACAGTACTCCATTGAAGTCAACACTCTTAATATCAACAACCATCATAACCACACCATCCATTTACCTTACTCTCAAACCATCACTATTATCAAAGTCTTCTTAGCCAATACTAGCCTCCAAAAATTTTGAACTATGACTCTCTCTCTCTCTTTCTATTTAAGCATCACATGATATATAAGGGTCTCATCCAAGGGTGATAACACAAATTTCAAATCTGATAGTGCTTTCTCATCGAGATGAAGCTATTGAATCATGTCCAATGTCAACTCCACACAATCTTTCTCATACCAACTTTTCAACTATTATTCAAACCATCATATACCTCATACCAATACTTAAGGAATTCTTGGTCACCCCAATAATTCTATATAGTTATGAGCACACAATATTTATTTACCATCAAGTGTCTATGTAACGTATCATAACAATCAATGTAGTTTCATCAACAAAGTAGTTTTAATCCTCTCGAAATCCTCAATAACCAAGTAGAAATGTAGGTTCATATCATAGTGCATTCATAATTCATCTACCATAATTTGAACAATCTAGCTCGACATAACCACATAGAATCTTTCACACATCATTACTAGTAACCCAAACCAAAACTCAATATTTATAAAAAAAATCTATGATAAAATCCTAGTAAGTCTATACTGAATCAATTCACATCCATAGTCATATATAAAAATCAAAGGCAATAAACAATACAACCTTCAACTACAATCCAAGGTTTATACGAGAGGTCTTATTCCTCCACTTTTCTTAAATTCTTCTCGTGATACAAAATTCTAAATATCTTGAACTCTTCAATACACCAAACTTTTGTTCCCTTTGCTGATTCGCTTACCAATCTTATTCTTTGGCCAACAACCCACGACATTTTTACCTTATCCTCTAAACCATAACATTATGTGAAACCCCCCTTAGGTATAACAATCAAAATTAACCAAATTTACTACTCAAATTTTAAGTCCTTCCAAATGTTTCATACTCAATGCGATCAATCATTTCTTACCTTCCCAATCCATACATAAACAAAACACACTACCACAAACCTAAACTTATAATGAAAACTTGAATTTTGAATCTAACTATGTAACCCAACCCCTTTATCTATCAACATTAGCTCATACCTTGAAGATTTTTTTTGTGAATTCACGTATATTAGCTTATCATTGATCGTCTCTCCATCGACCTTATCATATCCTTTGCTAAAAATCCTACCATACTCATTATCAAACTCAAAACCACAAAAGAACTAATCATCATACTCAAGTTGAACGACTGTGCACTCATTTATCAAGTTTTATCCAATAGTTTTTAACTAATCTGATGATCCTGTGACACTATATATTACCATAACCAGAGCAAAACGGGTGAAATCACGTATCTCTGAACCCAATTCTCAACCCCTTTAAAGATACATCATTGGCCATTATAATTAGAGTAAATATCATTGCTCTCTCCTCTTATAACTTTATGCAACAACGTTACTCACCAAATAGTAGCAAACCACAACCTTAGGTACTCATTAGTCTTCCTTACAATACAAAAAAAAAATCGTTTAACCAACAGTCCTTATTATATAGTTGCATCTCAATCACAATCCATCACGAACTCTTATTACCATCATCCTTAGTTAGCTCCTGTCATCACCACGAAGTCAACCTTTTCATTAATATGACACCTTAAACCCAGTTATACCTATCAAATTCAAAGGACTAACTCACTTTTATATGCACTTTTTACTAAAATTTCCAATTACCTTCACACAAGTATACTCTTTGAGACTATCTTTACTCATAAGCTTGTCATCTTAATGTCGATCCACTTTCAAGGAGCTTACGGTGAAATCAACACTCATCTAAAATCCTCAAGATACATTTCACAACCTAAACACATCAATATCATACCAAAGATCCACCACTAAAAGCTTTCTTATAAATAATGCTTAACCCAAGCGTCCATAGTAACGAACTAGTTAGTTTCTCAAATATGAATGCAACATCAAATCTTATTATATGAGCATGTGATACAATTGATAACTCATTAAGTTGTTAGTATTCACATTTACAATCGACATATCCGTTTCCATATACCACTAGCAGCACATCGTGAAAGTCTGTTAAATCCACCACTAGAATACAACATACCCCTCGAGAAGATTGTACTCAAATAGCTTACATATTTCTGCCCATAAAGTAACTACAATACACTATTAAATTCATTCGGTCTCTCATCCAAAGCGATTCATTCGCAGATCGGGTCAATAGTAAGAGTAACACACTCTATAATTCTTACCAAGTAAGGATTGATACCATTATAGTAGTCGTATCATGACCTTCTTTGATATACACTCAATATATGAAGTCATAGTAAAGGTTCTGACCTCAACTAATGCAACATTAGTTTTCATTAATTGCTAAGCAACCCATACATGTTATCACAACTTTACTAATTATAGTTTCCAAAGTTACATGTTCATTACCTATCCATCCTTTTAATCATTCCACTTCCATTATCAAACTAATCAAGATATTGCCTATACCACACAAGTATTATTCCCTTTATTAGGGGTAACCAACCAAAATTAAACACATTCATAAAATTCCTCAAACTATTGTTCAACCTCATCATTCGAATATCCTCAAACTGTTTCATCAAGTCATCACCTAACTCAATCTATTCGAATCGTTGAACATTTTAAATCTGACAACATATCATTTCTACAAGTCTATCACTTCCACATTTGTAACAAATCTAACATCCAAGACAAATACAACACACCAAATACTCACATGAGGAACTACGCACGAGTCATCATATAAATGAGAGTGAATGGAGTGAAGCGATGATAATCAAAATCGAACCAAGTACGCACGATAGAGATCCAAGAAGTGAAGATTTTTACTAAAAGTCACTATAGTCTCTCGAAGATAAGTACATACGTCTCCGTACCAATCCTCGAGACTCTACTTAGACTCGACTTGTACACACGTGAGACCTATAAACCTGGGGCTCTGATACCATTTTGTCACGACCCAAAAATGGACGTGATGGCACTCGCCTTATCCCACCAAGACAAGTCAGCCTAAAACTCAACCATTACAATAAAATGCGGAAATTTTATAATCAACTCAAATATACCCCAAAAATCTGGTTGTCACGTGTACAAGCCTCTAAAGTATTACAATTGATTCAAAAGAAAACACAACTCTAATATGACATTGTTTCTAGAGTAGAACAAGATCATAAACTGGAGTAAGAAGGATCACTGAGAAGACAAACAACTACCTCACAAATCTCCCAGAAGCCTTGGAAAAGAAGAGAATAACAAGTACCACAAAAATCCAGGCTCGTAACCTACAAAAATTTGTAGAAGCAAGGGGTGAGTACCAAACCACACGGTACTCAACAAGTAAACCTCTAAACACGAGCTAAGGGGATAGAATACAAGTACTCCTTACACCCCAACCGAACCTTCACAACTACAATCTGTATAAAACCAGCCCAACCTAACAGTTCACAATTTACAAAGCACATAGCTCAACACAACACTCTAACAATTTCACATCCTCAACAACAACAATAGTTTCATATCCTCAACAACAACATTCTAACAATTGCATATCTTCAACAACAAGCTCAATATTCATCAGTCACAAGTTCCATAGAAAGACACTCACAAGATCAGCAATACACAAGGTCAAGTTCACCAATAATAAAGAAGTGCAATGCAATGTCAAGTATAGTGATGCATGTCTAACCTAATGATACACACCCGCTGTCTCTCAGTCCGGGACCCATGGGGGACATATCTGTCCATGCATCCATCGCGGCGCGCGATACGACCCTCGATAATAGTAACCATCGCGGCGCGCGATACGTCCCTCGAAATATAGTATCCGTCGCGGCGCGCGATACGTCCCTCGAAATGGTACATCCTCTTTATTTTCTTATTCTTTCTCAATACACATAACACTTGTCACAATCATGTCTCAGAACAATGCAAATGACATGTTCACACAAATAATGAAGAGATGCCTATTTTCATAACATTGCACAATTCACAACAACACAATCAGGATACAACATCAACAATGATTCAACAAGACTTTCAAACAATTCTCAACACATCACACAAACAATTGATCACATTGCCTTTTATTATCCCTTTTTCATCATTAGAATTAATCAATGTGGACAAGTCAACCCATCACCAAACCTCATTACCCTAAACACATATTACTAGGAAATACATGCATTCCATACACTTAACAAGGGTTTAGAAATCCACTTGCCTCAAATAGTCGAACAATCACTCCGAGACTTGAGTCTTCCCTTTCGTTGAACTTCCAACTCAAAGCAATCTATTCACATTAATAATCACAATAAGATTTCGAAACTAATCACACTCAAATTACTATAGGTCTAGCCTAGACCCAAAAACTCACTCAATTTATAATCAAGTTCCTAATCTTGGTGCCAATTAACATGTCAACTCTCATGTTTTCCGAATTTCGAGCCTAGGATTAAGTCATAATTTCTCCAAACATTATAACCTTAATAGCTTTCATATAATGTAATACACTTAATATTTAATAAGTATCCCAATATATCATAACTTGAATAATTATGTGATAATAAAATAAGAATTAACAGATATGAGAACCACTGGTTACGAAACCAGTGATGGAATCACATAAGCCAAGGAAACCAACTCCTCGCCTGTCACTTCCACATGAGACAGAACTCAATTTCAACTATATGTGACCAATAATCCGTCAAACACTATTTTCTCATTAGCCCTCAATAAATGACCTTGATTTTCCAATTCAAATCATACTTTGCAGTCATTAATGCACTATAAAAGCCTATGTTGTTCACCATTATAATAATAACAATAATATACTCCATTCATACGCACTATTGCATATATTTGGCATGGTTACATATTACCTAGACATGAAGTATTCTCCCGTCGGCAACAGCTTTACGCAGGTAAGTCTGACTCCTTTTCTTTTCTTAAATTATGAACCAAAAATTCTCAACCCTAATAATTTATTTTCCTATATGGGTCAAGTGCTATATGGTGTTAACCAAATTATAAACTTAACCCATTTAGCATTAACTAAAATTAGATATTTAATAATTAACCATCAATTAGTTCACTCTAGTTAAATGAATATTCAAAATTTCCAAAAATGACCTTCCGGGTCATTACATTTACCAATAGATTAATGATCGGTTGGTATATTACCAACTATTTTAATGATGTTAGTAATTTACTAACTACAATCTTTATTCGTCGTCAAAATTTTCAACTAATTGGATATTGGTTGGCAAGTTTACCAACAAATTACATTTCGTTACTAATTTACCAACACATTTATATTTGGTTGGTAAATTTAGCAACACAATCTTGCCGTTGGTAAATGTTTGGTTAGTAATTCATTGGTAATATGTTAATAAATTATATAAACAATTTTTTGTCATATTTACCAACCAATATATACTTTGTTGGTAATATTACCAACAAAAGGTGTGCGTTAGTAATATTTCAGTTGGTAATCCATTAATAGAATGTTGCTAAATTTGGCGCCATTTTTTCCCGCCGTATTTACCAACTAAAATACTTAGTTAGTAAGATTTTGGTTGGTAATCTGTTAGAATTTCATTGTTAAGTTTTAAAATATAATTCAGTTAGAAATATGTTGGTAATTTGTTAGTAGACTACTAACCAACTTAAGTTGTTAGTAAAATCTGTTGGCAATTTGGGGTTTTTTTTAGTGTCGCTGGATATAAATATTGAAGAAGATGGAGTATATATATGGTAAAAATGGTTTTCTAATTTCTAAAAATAATGTTTTTATTTTTTAAGATCAGTAGATCACGATATATTAAATTTCAACCCATTTTTTTAAAAAAAAGTAAAGCACATAGCTTTGCATTGACTAAAAATCTAAAATTTACTAATGCACCATTTTCTAAGTTGTGTGCCTTAAAAGGATTATAGCTTTAAACCTCTTGATTTTAGCTTGACTCTTTTAAAGAAAACTATTATGGTGAGGAAACCTAATTCAAAATGTATTTTATTACATATAAAAATAAGATGCCAAGAGCTCCTGTTGAGAAAATGTTTGTGTTTGGTTTTCTACAAGTTATCAAAATGTAGAAGAAGTCTTTTTTAAATAATATCATGTAAGTTCAAGCTTAGATTATAAGAATCTTAGTAATATCTAATTTCTGCCAGCAAAGCGTTCACAATGGCTGAGAATCTTAAAATAATATTAAAAGGTAAGAAGTATACTCTTATTTAAGTTAATTATTGCAATCTCCATCTACTTTTACTCGTTTACTATATTAAAAATATATTTTTCAAGATCTAAGATTAGATATCAATTTTAAGAAATATTTAAAATTTAAATTGAACGAGTAAAAATAAACCTATGAAGTATTTGGAACCGAGTGTACATTTAATTAATCTAATACAAGCCTAGGGGCCAGAGATACCTGGTTCAACGAGTATTTAATTTGTTAGAATATTTTATACTAATACAATAGGATAAAAATAATATATATTGTATGTATACAAATTATTAAATTGCCTTAATGTGATAAAACCTTCTAGAATACTATTTGGCAGAATGTTTAGATTTAGGGAATATCTTTACTTTCTTAACTTGTCCCACACTTAAACCGACACTAATTAACATCATTCTATTTTGAGTAAATTTTAGAAATAAGAAACATAATAGATATAATAAGGCTTTATAGATATAGTTTTGATAATTATATTTCATAGTTATAGTTTCATTTGCTATGACGGCCATGATTTGTATGTTTTATGAGGTTTGTATATTTCGTTTGTCCGTTTGTATATTTTGCTCGTGAATATAGGGTAAGTATGTACGAATTCTGTATTTATACATTTAGGAATTTTTCAGAACTCGATTTGTATATTTTGCTTGTCAATATATACAAATAAGATAATTTATTGTGAATTTTTTATAAATCGTATATAAATATCTAGGGTAAACATATAGATATTATAGATTTATGTAATCAGGAACCGAATTATACAAAATTCTAATTTATACTTTTAGGCGAATCACACAAATTAAACAAATAACAAGATTTAAGGAAACAATGACTATGAATCACAATTTTCCAAAGCACTAGCTATAACATTTAATTTCGTTTAAATGTTTGCTATTCTGCACAATTTCCCCTTCTATTTTTGCACTAGAAACTATATCTGATCATGTACTTCTTGATATATATATATATATATGTACAAAGAAGGAATGGTCCGGAAGGTCCCGATATTTATTATGATTTCTCATTCCGATTCTTGTACCTTGTACTTTATGAGGCTTTCATTCCGATTCCTATATGATCTGTTCTAAGTGATTATTTTGAATCTCACAAATTAAGCGAAATAGAACAAGTATAAGGATCTTTCAAATCATTAATATTTTTATCAATAAGGGTTGTGGTGCAATAGTAAATACTCTTTTATGCGAATTTAGATTTAGTCAAACCTCACTATAAATACTACAAGAAATGTCAAGTGAGAAATTATTGGACAACCTAAACAACAAATTAAAATTTGGACAAAAGAAAAAATATAAAAAAATACACCCTTTATTTATTTAATATTATGAGTAGCTACGTACTAATTAATATTCCACAAGCATACTTAAATCGACTCCATTAACTAATAAAGACCTTACACTACCCTTTATTTTTTACCTCCTTAGTTCACATCATCTATATTAATAAAAAAGCTGATGTATACCCTCTATATAATCAACGATTCAACTATAATATTTTCGACATGAAATATAAATATATCGATATCAGAATATTCGAACGGTCCTAACGTGTGATTTCTTGACTGCTCCCTTCTTAGGAATAGTGACAATAAGCACTTCATTATCCATTGTTGATATCACTTTATCAACCCTAGCATCCTCAGGCAAATTAAAAACAGTTGAAAACTTGCCATTCTTTTTCTGAAAATGGTGCCAATTGTCATATTTTTTTTCTACTATTTTTTTCTCCCCACTAATCTTTAAGACTCTATCATCTTCCACTTGTACCTTCACTTCTTCTTTCTTATATCCATGCAAATTAGCTCTAAAAACATATGCTTCTGGGGTTACATTATACTCAAATTGAGCTAAATATGGAGTAACATGTGGGAATGATAGTGATGGTGCTATGAGAGATCGAGGGGTTTCGAGATAAAATTTATGAGAGGGATCGTAAGGATCTTTCTGACCTCGACTTGTTTGGGATTGACGTGTGATTTTTGTTGTTGCTAGTTGATTAAAAAGATTGTGTAGATCCTGATTTGTTGTTGGTGGTGGATAATTATAAAGATCTTGCTCATCACTTCGATTTGTTTTAAATTGACGATGCATTATTATTGTTGTTGGATCGTAAGAATCAGAACGATCATGATTCTTTTGAGATTGAGGCGTAATTATTGTTGCTGGCGGAGAATTTTGTACACGACGTGGATGGTTTTTGCGACCGTTAAATAGAGGTATTAAAGACATTTTTTTTTTTGTGGTATACTCAATTTGTTTTGGAATAAGAAAATATATTAGGAAGAAAATGAAATGTGACACAATGAGTTGCTTGCTGATTTTGAGTGTTATGGCGTGGGGGTATGTATTTATAGGGAGGAGTTTTGACAAATGGAATCTTTTTTGACGTGTATTTGACAAGATATATTAAAAGGATCATATGAATTGACCATGTGTAAAATATTTATTTTCTTCTTAATTTATGTGATACCTTTTGAAATTTTAAGATTCAAATAAATTTTATTTACCTCAAATTTTTTATGTTGTTTAAATATTTTGCATCGTCAAGTAATTTACAATACTAGTTAGTAATACTTTTACATAGTTTACAAATATATAAATTTTATTTTTAAAAAATTAAATATTTTATATCTGAATTTATAATCAAAATTAAATTGTTCGGCTATCAATATTTTGACTATATCTATAAATTGGGACATAGAGAATGCTTAATTAAATTATTTATAATGTAAGTATAGGTAAATCTCTACATAATAAAATAACACATCAAAACTATTACTTTTTTTCGCAAATTTCAAACCTTAATATTTATTTTATTTGGGAAACTTACATAAATCCCGTTAGTTTAGGAGCAAATTACTTAGTTACACAACCTAGTTTGCAATATTACGTATCTTACCAGATTTTGGTGTGTCTTGATACATTCAGATACGCTCAGATAAATGTATCTCAAGATACATGAGGTAAAAAATATAATTTATTCTAGATACATTCTATCCATATATTCACATGTATCTAGGAAACATAACAAATCTCGCCCACGTTACTTGTTTCTCTCCCATCTCGCGCGCTCACCACTCTCCTAATCACACTAGATGCATACATACACATGTATCTAGTGTGATTCACATGTATTTGTGATACATAACGAATCTCGCTTGCCTCCCTCCCCATCTCACTCGTTTCTCTCCCTATTTTAGTGCATCTGATAGTAAAAATACATGTATCTAATTGTATCTCCCTCAACATATGGTAGGAAAGTTTTTATTAGCGATAAGATACGTAATATTTTGATAATATAGATAATAATAGTGTATAGGGTAGTGTAGTATGTCTCATTATGTAGTTTTTCCTTCTTTTTTTTTAAACCTACCTTAACTATTGCTTCCTTTGGATAAAGCACATCTCAATACTAAGTTGGCCATATATTTGTTCCCAATCGACAGTAGGCGTGTGTAGGCCAACTGAGCATCGAGGTGGATTTTAATACAAAGAGAGTAATAATTAAAGTATGAAACTCATAAAAAAGTAATAATACTTTAGGTAGGTAAATAGAACAATTGACGTATGAAACTCGATAAAAATAATAGTTTAAATATAATTTTTACCATTAACTAAACTACATTGATAATGTAAGTATAATTTAGCAGTGTCGTAATCATATAAAAATTAAAATAAATCACAAGGGAGAAATGAAAGAGAACAAATGCTTTGGTACGGTAATACGTGGCATTTAGCCATCATATCTTTATAAAATATTCGCATAATTATTGGAGGTTTCTCACTGATTTTTAATTTATATTCATGAACCACCTTTTATTCTTAGATACAAATTAATGGAAAAAAACGTGAAAAAGGAAACTTATTATAACTTAGCCTTTTGTAGATACCGCACGTATTACCGCGTAACATCACAATCACTTCTCTTTCTTCATCCAATTGAAAATGAAAATGAAAATCATCATGCCTGTTTATATAGCAGTGTTTGATTGACTACAAATTTAAAAAAGAGAGAAAAAAATATTGAAAATTGTGGTTTGAAATAAAACGATCGTTTCTTTTCTGATTATAAACATCTTTGATAGATCTATGCATGTTATATCTGACTACAGAGGTTTTTTTATTAATTTAGCGACAATAAATATGCATATTAATAAAAACTGTCAAAGTTAATTATGGTTGAGTCTAATATTGCTATTATCATTATTTAGATACAAATATTTAACAGTTATCAAGCTTAGGTCAAAAAGTGAGGGTCAACTACGAGAACTGACACGTAGGCATCGGTGTTTCTTTTGTTTGGCACAACTGGGGGAAAACACCGGGCAAACTACCCCCTTTAATTAAAGGGAAAACTACATAAATCCCACTAGTTTAGGTCCTAATTACTAACATTTTCGATAGTTTCAAATATTACTTTATCTATCATATTTTATGCTTAGGATACATGAGTTTGAATCTGCGAGATACATGTATCTACCGAATAGACAATTAATTTTGAAAATTTAAATTAATCAAATCCCTTAATATAAGGCGGAAATCAAGGATGTATCTATGTTTAATTAATTTCATTTTATTAGTATTTGAAATAATAAATTCATTAATATTATTAATAAAGACAAAAATATGATTTGATTAATTTCATTTTATTACTCTTAAAATAGTAAATTCATTAATTTGATGTATCTATTATAAATATATGATGTATACAACAAACCAAATACTTAGATACATAAGTATCATACAAGTACATTCATATGTATCATAGAAATATCTAGTATTAAATTTCATGTATTTGTTATATGTGTCTAGTATTAATTTCATGTATCTATTTATACGATCTAATTTTAATTTCATGTATCTTTTATATATATGTATCTAGTATTAATTTGATGTATCAAGTGTCAATTTCATACATTATATTCAAAACAAGTATCTTGGATACATAGTATGCATATACATATAATTATGTGTTCTAAATATGGAATGTAACTGAAACACACGAATTTATGAACAAATCACTGGTCTTATCATTAAACCAAGAATAAAAGTAAAAAAATTCAAAATTCTTCATTTTTTTTGTAGCATTTGAATTTTTTTCTCATAGATACATATAATCTTAACTCAGATACACGAACTCTTAATTAGAGACATGTACACCTAATGTGTCTCCAACATTGTTGCACTTGATATGTACTTAATGGTGTATTTATTCAGTTAATTAAAGATTAGCGTAGTTCTTTCATCTTGATTACGTTCATAGCTGGTCAAGACATCTCACCGCGGCGATGTTTGCTTCACCTTTTAATTTGTCGATGTTGCTCGCTTTGCCTAGATCTGACAGACCTCCGGCAGAGCCATTGCAAATTTCACTTTTTCGTCCCTCCGACTAATAAAATTTTGAAGAAGAAGGTCCTCAAATCATCAGAGATAAAATTTGAGTCAACTAAAGAGTGAAATTGTTAGAAAAAAATTGTGACTAATTTGGCAGCAAAAAGGCACAAACAAACTACTTGCAAATAACACTAATTGCAATTATATTGTAGCATCCTTTCTACAATAAAATATAATTTTCTAAAGCTATTACATTATTTATTTGCATTGAATCAGGTTGTTTGCGGCAGTTGATACTAAGTAGTCAATTCTAATTTTAAGGGACATGGGTATCAAATTGTTTCTTGAATAATATATATGATTGTTTAATAATAAATCTTCTGATTACAGAAGCGGTTTAGAGTATTAATTTGTAGCGTGTGCAATTCTCAGCTACACACCTCCGTAGGTGGACTGTACAGTTTTCCTTTTACTTTTAAAGGACTATTTTTCCGTTTGAAGATCCGATGTGGGACAATGTAACCGACAGCGCTTCACAAAGGCGATAGAGCATTTATTAGTACACTATCATTTGTGTTGAATGCGATGTAATTATCTATTTTGACTTTGACTATAATCTCAGGATTATAATCCTAGAAGATATGTTACAGTTTCAAGACGTCCATCAAGTGAAAAATGTGAAAGAGTCCATTATTCGAAACTTCATACACTGCTCAAATTTTGAGATACAACACAAAGTACTATAGTTCATTAATAATAGGTAACAACAGCTATATAGTAGAAGAAAAGCTACAAAACTTCTGCGCCTAACATACTCATTCAACACTTAATATCCACAACCTCTAAAGGAACTTTATTTTTCACATTTTACAAGTCGATATACGATGCATGATGAATACGCATACACCATTGTCCATCAACCTTCTCGAAAACATTGGTAGCAAATTGTTTTCCCCAGCTGCTGCCTTTAGTTTTGACCATCTCAATGCATGTAACATACCCGATATCACCTCTAACATGGACTTGAACATCCCTGATCTCGATATCAAGTGGGAAGTCATATTCTGCCCAGACAAACTCCCAGCTTCCCATTACGAGATCATACCCAGTTATGCCGCTAACACCAGGGTGCACGACGCAAACATTCTCACCTTTTGACCAAAGGGTTTGCATTGCAGCTAAGTTTCCATGTCTGAAAGAGTTGTAAAAGCGGGCATTTGCTGCTAGTACAGAGGCCTTACTATCCTCCTGGAGTAGCCGGAGGCTATCCCTAATCTTTGCTGCTCGGGCATAGTTCTCCTCTTTAATAGCAGTCTTTAGATCCTGTGCCAAGCTTTCCTCATTTAGCAAGATGTTTTCACCGCTCAAAGTTCCTTCAGAATCCTCACTCATGACACGGCATGGTCTCAGTGAATGTGAATGAGGGCCTTGCCTAAAAGGTGCTGTTCTGAATAAATACATAATTAGATGATTTTACAGCGTAGGAGATAGGAAATTTGAAGTAACCCAAAAATTGAATGAAAAAAGGAAAGAAAATTGAACAGATGCAATACACTTAGCAGGTACAAGACATGTAACACAGTTTTCAAGGCCTGTCAAAGACACTGGCCATTAAAAATGATAGAAACGTGCATTTGAAATAACTATATAGGGGTGGTAGTACAATAAGAAGAACAGATGTTCAAATACTTAACAACGCCAAAACAGAATGTTTAGCTGACTTATTGCTTTTTCAATAGAATAGGCTGCTTGCTTACATGACAAAGAGTTCCTAATGTCTAGATAGAGGTCGTAACCTCTAAATGCAACAGAGAAAACAGAAGCAAGTGGAAGCTAGACTTTTTCTTCTCATAATTGTCATCTCTCAACTGCATATGAATCTCGAGATAGGTCAAGAAATACAAAGAAGATAGCACAATCTCGAGTAAGTGCTCAGATAAACACCTTGAATTTGATATCAGAGTTTCCCATACTTAAATTGCAAATATTCCTCCACATTATTGTTGTGTTTATATTCATGGAAGATATCTAAAGCATCATTTGAGAAGAGATGAAACTTAACACAGATTATTTCTGGTGAAAACCGTAAGTTACCAAATTCTGTAACTACTCTGCATTCGTAACTTCAAACAGAGTGTTCCTCATATCTGTTAAGTCACAGATTAGAAGTGCAGAAAAGAAGAAACAACATGTATTCATACTACTATCACATGCCCCCTACCAAAACAAAGATAAATTAAGATGATTTATGTTTATATCAAACATTCAAAATCAAAAGTTCTCACATAACCAATTCATTAAAAGAATAGACATATAGTTGCAAAATAATCGTAATATGAATTTCTAAAGTTAAAGAGAGCAACGGAAAGTTATGTGAATTGGAACCCTGTGCAAGAAGGTCAGAATTTCGCAACAGCTATAACAGCAGGCCAACAAATATCTAAGAAGGGTTATAGAAGATATTGCATACTCTTGGGTTGTTTGGATCACATGGCATATAATAACAATATAAGGATTGTTATAGAGTGATGATAATAGAGTGCATATTATGTAGGAGTTACCTACTTTAACAGCATTTTTTTAAATTTTAAATACCTTCATTCATCTTGCTAATACACTTATTTTATTGTTCCCTATTATACACGCATCACATAACACAGAAATTCACACATATCAGTCAAGTGAGTATTACTTAGTACCACCAACCAAATGTTGCATTACTTATGCAAGAATTGTCTTTTCGTATACAACCAACCAAGCATTTCAGTTATTCGGATATTATTTTTCCTAATCCTTCCAACCAAACAATTGTATTATTAATGTGAACTTTTATGTTTGATTATTTTTCCTAATCCCGTCCAACCAAACGACCCCTTAATGCACTCATCACTAAGTTGTAAACAACTTTCCTTTGAGAGATAAAGTCATATTTTATGAATATCTTCAAGCTAAGCAAGGAGAACTTACTGAAAGTTCCACTTCTTGAATCAAAAGCACCATGTCCAGGAAAATATCCAGATCCTATTTTAATTCGGCCAGTTGAAACTGCATTGAATTGCATTTGAAAAGCTGAAGAAAGGCGGTGATCAGTCTGAAGACCATTGATATTGGAATGAGCTGAAGCTATGTATCCTCTGAATTCAATGCGTCCCTAGGATGAAAGTTGAAGACGAAATAAAATTTCATATCAAATTTCCATTGTAAATGATGTTGATCCCATGCTAAATATGGTTGAGGCCTTGCACACTTCGTAATTTTAACGCATCATCTTAGTGTTGTTTCTCCCTATGATGCTCGGACTTTCCAAAAATGTTGCCACACCCGTGTAGGATCCTCCAAAAATACACCATTTTTGGATGATCCAACACATACCCATCGGCATTTTTGAATAGTCCAAGCAACATAGGTTTCTCCATTTATATAATATCAAATTCTGCAAACATTCTGGTACATCAGTAACGGTTTCTCTTAATGGTATAACACCACCATACAACTATTAAATAGCAATGGAAGAAGATTTAGACTACTGAGAATTGCACAATTGTAGACATTTCCTCCATTTTTGGGAATTCCAACTACAATTCCTCATCTATCTATATATAATAGGAGAAGAAAAAACGACACGTGTCAGCACTACAATTTTTCTTGAATTTTAATATCTTTAGTTAATTTAAATAATAAATTCAATTTAAATATCTTAATTATATTTTGTTAATTTAAATAATATATTCAATTTAAAAATATATATATATATATATAAAACAGTTCTTTTTTATATAAAAAAAAAAACAGTTACATAAAATAGTTTAAAGTTACCGTTTATTAACTTTAAAAGCAATATTTATGCAATGTACAAAATTGTAAATAAATATATTATTTTACAAACATAAAATTATTAGAATTTTTATGTTACCATTTCATTCCTTGAATAGTTTAAAACTTTAATTAATTTTTATTATATAAACATGTACTCTTTAAAAAAAATTCAACATATAAAAAACCTAAGTAACCAATTAGAAATTTTGATGCATTTTCTTATAAAATTATTTTTACTAATTAATAATTAAATTTAAATTTGCGGTTAAAAAACTGTTCAATACACACTCCCACTTCTACAAAATCTCTAAATCTATCTAATTATCTATTCGTTTTTTTAAAAAAAATATTTTAAAAATGAAAAATAAAATTTTAACTACAAATAACTGTCCCTAAAATTCCCCACCCACTTGCTTAACTTCCTATTCCCAAAAAAATCAACCGTATCATTCAGTAAACTTAACAATATAATTCAGTCAGTATTTTCTTTAGTTTTTCTGGTGAAAAAAATGTATCTCAATAAAAGAGAGTCAAAGCAATGATGATCCTTATCATTCATTAATGGAAAGGTAAGTATTTGCATAGTTCCTCTATTTTTCTTTTGTTTTATGTTGCTACATTAACAATAACTGCACTTTATTTGGAAAGCTCTAGATCTTAAAGATGATCGGTTGATTTTATTTTTTTAAAAAAATCAAAGAAAGAGGATCGTTTAATGAAGATGAGATCAAGCAATTTTGGTGTTGAATATATGTAGTTGAAGAAGGAGAAATTTATATGCAGATGAGTGATGATCGTATTACAGATTAATAGTTTTTTCTTATTGTCACCAAACTTGAATTCATTTTCTTCATTCTAATTTTATTCATTTTATTTTTAATATGAATTGAAAGTTTGAATTATAAATTGAAAGTTGAGAGTTTGATTCTAATTTATGTGTTGTTTTGAATCTTTGATATTGTTTATAATTGATGAGTATCTAATAACATATAGTTGGACTTCTTAGAATAAAGAAATATCAATCATATTCAAATTACAATAAAGTAGAAAATTATTGAGGAAGAAAATTTGAGGTTGGAGAGGCCAAATTTTATATACTTTTGGCGAAGTTAAGATGAAAGTCAGACATTTGAATATACTTCCGTATGTGTAAAGGTAGTCATTTTCTTAACAGATTTATAATATTTTATTAATATAGAAAAAAAAATTCAAATTTTGTAAATGTATAGGTACTCATTTTCTTTGCTTATCACTCTTCTATATATAATAAAAAAATAATACTGCTTCATTTTCATACAAATCTTTTTAATAATGCCTAAAAGTTATTATTTTTAAAATCTTAATTAGTTATTATAATAAGTATACTTTTATTTTTTACAGTAAAAAGTAAAAAGGAAAGGCATAATATTATTAATTATTAATCATTAAAAGGGAAAGAACGGAAAACTGTAAATAATGGAAACATTTGCCATTCATCCAAATAGTTACATAATTAGATTAATTAATAATTACTTATAATTTAATATTCAAAATTTTTTATTTATAAACAATCAATATTAATAATTGTTTTTATTGACTTCAAATGAAATTTAAGATATGTGGGTTGTGCAACGAGATTTTATTATAAAGGTGTTAAATTTTATTTGTCCATCTTGCAGATTTCCTCAACTAGATATTTAAGTTATATACATTTTACATATGTACGGACTCTATTTTGTGGGTAATTATCATTTTTTATATAAAATTTAAACTAACTTTTCACAGCTAATAATAATAATAATAATTTATATTATATATATATATGTATATATATATATATATATATATATATATATGTATAATAGGAGAGGTTATAGAGTGTGTTATTTCTTCTTTTTTGGGGGAAGTTTTCATAGTTATATTAATAATTAATAAGAATTTATTTATTATTTTCAGTAATAAATAAAATTGTTATTATTATTTATTAATAAAAATGTGAAAACTTCCCAAAAATTATTATTATTATTTTTTGGGAAATTTTATGTTCTTTATATAGTATTTATTTAAATTCAAAGATAAAAATTCAAATTTGGACGTCAACCAATTTTTATACTTATTTTTTGGTATAGTTTTATATTGCAACTATAAAAATATAAAAAAAAGAATGAAAGATAAAGTTTATTAAAATTATTGTACAAATAAAGATAAATGTTACTAAATAAATTTTGAATTTGAATGGGAAGTTACCATTGATCTTTTAAAATTTGAATCGAAAACTAACTTTATACTAGATAAAGCCAAATTTTAATCTATATTTCCTATATAAACTAATTTTCCATCAAATTTTTTATTTTATTCTCTACATATAAAAATATATATAAAAAAATTGAAAGATAAAGTATTTTAAAATTAGTTTACAGATAAAGATAAATTTTATGATATATAATTAATTTTTTAATTTTGAATTTGAATGGGAAGTTACCATTGATTTTTTAAAATTTGAATCGAAAACTAACTCTATATTAGATAAAGCCATATTTCAATTTATTTTTTCCTTCCATCAAATATTTTAATTTTTATTCTCTAAATAAAAAATATATATATAAAAAAAATTGAAACATAAAGTTTATTAAAATTACCTTACTGATAAAGATAAATTTTACTAAATATAATAAATTTTTTGAATTTTGAATTTGAATGGGAAGTTACCATTGATTTTTTAAAATTTGAATCGTAAACTAACTCTATACTAGATAAAGCTAAATTTCAATCTATTTTTTCCTTTATAAAGTAATTAGCCATCAAATGTTTTTCATAAAAAAATCTAAAAAAAAAAAAAAACCTAAAAAACTGATTTATAATAATTCAAAATACAGTCAAACATGCACAATATAACCAAAATTTTAATTGAAATCATATTGTCTGACTGATCCTAAAATATTTGCTCCATTTTGCTTCTCCTTTATAGCAAACACATTCATGCCTCCCTTTTTATAGCGTATATTATATTAAGAGGAAATAATTATAGGCAACTAAATCAATAGACTATTTGACTTTCAATTTGAGTATTTCCTCAACCTACTAATAATTAATTATAATTAGTAGTCTTAAAATAAGTTTTAACACTAAAATTTAACTATTACTTACTACTCACAAAAAATAATTTATCATTGAATTAAAAAAAATTAAATTAAAATATAAAATAAAAATAAAAGAGATAATGTTAGTTCAATTGAGGATTTTGAGTAGTTAAGTGCCTCCTTATTATTTCAAATTTTACTTTAAATTACTAAATCGATTGAGCGTATTTATTAGTTTTAATTTTGTGTAAAAAGAAAATGTATGACTAAGGTTATTTAAGTGGAGTGACACTGAGAAAATGATCAACAAATATTTTATTATTATTTTCATTATATAAATTTTTTAATTTAATATTTTTAAATGCTATGTTTTTAATTAAATTCCTATCATGCTTAAATTTTTTTATGTAATATTTTTATAATATTAATTTTAGATTTTAAAGTTGATGTATATTCTTTGCAACTTGAGAATTTTATGATAAATTTGTATCATATTTGATCTTTTTTCATAAATTATAAGTGTTTAAGATGTGTCAAGAAGTACGGAAAAACTTGCTTTGCAAATCATCTCATAAATATGCAATAATAACTCATACGTTAATAGGTTTCACTCATTGATATAATAATTTACATTAAAAAAATTGAACACATGATGTATAACATAATTACTTTCTTTAATATTATTCGCGCAACGCGCGGGTACGTATACTAGTTCTATTGTAACAAGACAACTGCTAAACTTTCTCCCTTTACCCAGACCAAATTGTCATGTTCACTACCTCTGGTGCAGCAGTCCAGGGAACACATTTGGCGGCTAAACTGATTGTAATTTACTATAGCTGATGAATTGAGGAGCTTAAGAGCTCATAGTCAGCAGAATGGTGAAAGAAAAGCTTAGGATTTAAGTGTACTCCAAGTTCCAACGGAAGAAAGAAAGACAGCAAAAACAGCAACAGTGGCAGCAGATGAGCAACAGGTAGCAAAACATCATCATTACCAGGCAGAAGTAAATGAAATCATGAAATGCAAATAGCAGACCTAAAGATTTTAGTAACAAAACTTAAGATTACTCAAAGCAAAGGACAAGTGAAACTAAAAAAACACCTCCACTGGACCAAAAGATTGTATGGCTCTATTGTGGGGCATTAACCTTCACTTTTGGAAAATTATTACCTTACCGAAAAATGAAAGAAATACACTTTAGGATTATTTTTTTTGAAGGCAAGTGGTGCACAGTTCGAACTCAGTAGATAATGGGCACGCTCCTCTACCCTTCTCCACTTAAATACCGGGTTTTATCTGTGGCTGGATTCTAATCCATGATTTGCGTCTTATCCACAGGTCGCACATAGCGCTCCTACCACTAGACCAAAGCCCCTGGTGAAAATTCAGTATAGAACCTATAGTCTTCCTTTTACAACTAGCAACTTTGCACCACATTCATGCCTTCACCACCACTGCCTCTATCATGCCAACATGTTTTCACCTTAATTCATTAATTTTCCGAAGATTACACATCAACAACCTCCGCGTTTACCCCTATCATGACTTGATGCACAACCATCAACCATTAAAAAACCAAGCTCTGAATTATCCATTCAAATCCTTGGAAATTCAGCAGTCAAATAGTTTTCAGCAACATTCTTGTTTTGATTTGGTAACCATGTCCTCATAAAACCCAACAACAACATCAATTTTTTTAATAAAAACTGAGTAAAACAAAGAGAACTAAAAGTGGAGAATCCATGGAATGGAAGTGTCTACTGGCACAAGAAGAAGAGGAAACCAGAAAAAGTGGAGGAGACAAAAGGAGGAACGGAGTGATGGAAAAAGAAGGGAAAGGGAAAAGCAATCTGAGAGAACTGAGGACTAATTTGTATGTATGTGATTTGTTATTTGGATGAAAGCAGTGTTAACCAATCAAATATTCAACTGACCCAAAAAAAAAAAAAAACACTTAATCAATCAAAAGGTCAATGTTAAGTTTGGGAAACTAACACTTGAGCTTTTGCAATTCTCCAAAAACAAGCTTTCAGCAATTGCCATAAAGTTTGCCTTCTTTTTTCTTTGGTCAAGGTTATCCATGGTCTTAACTCTTAAGTTGCATATATGATTAGTGGGAAGAGCCTTAGAGACTATTCGTATGCGCGGAACTCCTTGAAGATCAAAAGTACATACCTCTTGGAAAGTTCCGCGCATAGAGAAATATTATTTCCAAATGAGATAAGTGGTTTGCTTCATCAAGATCAATAAAGCTATACCCTTCAATGAAACCAAACCATCAGTGCACCCTTTGTTTCGGTATAAACGACTAAAAGTCAATAAAATAAGAAGAAAGTAAGATCCCTCAAAAGAAAATTCCCCATCAAAACTCAACATCATGGAAATAAAAAAAAATCCTAAACAATCATTATAACTAATTGTGCAAGTGCAACAAATACAATTTTTTGCTGGTTACAAATAAACTGAGTACATCTATTCTTTGAGAGTAGAGGAACCTAAAACTATAACATCTCAAACATTTTACTTCAGCAGTACAAAACCCTTATAAATAACTCAAAAATCAGAAATTCAATGCAACATAAAGGAACAAGAAGACATTTCCAAAAAAGGAAAAAACTCACAATATTGGCGGAGTGGGTTCGACTGATTCGAGGTCCAAAAGACAATGTTTGGAAATTCGAAGCGACCTCCATTTTTTGTTAATACAAATTCAAGTTATAAACTGCTCAACTCTGTATATAGGGTAACAGAAGCAATGAATTATCAGTTACCATAGCCATAGAGAAACTACTACAAGAAGAATTTAGGACTGAGATTTGAATTACCTGTCAAATTTTTGATGGAAGAGGACAGCGAGCTCTATCTTTTTTTCAGTGATAAGGAAGTGATTTAACTTTATATGTATAGGGAGGGTCACGACAAAGAAAATAGTAGTAATTGGGCTTACAATAGGAGTAGTTTAGTGTGGACTCTATAAATGGGCTGATAATTGACCTTAATAAATCGGGTCATTCGAGTAAAGGTGTTCTTTAATATGACTTCAACTCATATTTAGGCATCTCCAATCCAAATAAAAAGGAATAGTTTTCTCTCTTTCATTATTATATTATTATTATTTCTTATTTCATAAAATAAATTCTTTCTAAAACATTCACCATATATAATTTATATTATTTTCTTTTATAGTCGTTTAATATAAAATTATTTTATATCATAATTTTTTAAATAATATAAATTGCTAGCAAAATTATACATTATACATAATAATGGATAATACAAATAAAAGTGAAATCATTAATGAAATACAATTAAATAAACATTACATAATTGAAAAAAATATTTTAAATTTTACATAAATATTCAACTTTCAAGATCACTACGGTGCTTTCATAAATGCTCTATCAATGCATTACGTAGTTCAAAATGAGTTCTATATAATGTTTAATTAAATTTTTTGTATAATGATCTAATATAAAAATATTCAATAAAGTAAATTGGTGTGATGAATAGTGTTACACCAAATTTGGTGTAACATTATTCACACACCAAAACGATGTAAAATTTGGTGTTGGGTTGGAGCTCCAAAACACCAAAATTTACACCAAATAAAGATTTGGTGTAAATTTTGGTGTTGGATTGGAGATGGTCTTATGCTCTCCAATTCTGAATGTGCTCAAGTACGTACTTAAAAGTTAAAGGCCAAGTAGGCACATGTGCCCTATGTAGCATAATACACCTAGAATGCCATATAGGATGCATGACTATCACGTAAGATGTCACATAGGATGCATGTGTTTACTTGTTCAATTTTTTTATAGTTTAAGTGTCTACTTGTGCGTTGTGCCCATCCAAAGTTGGAGACATAAATATCAGTTGAGGTCAAGTTAAAAGGGCACATTCATGTATTATGCCTTGAATATTTCTCCCCTCCAACTTTGGGTGTGCACAAATAGATACGTAAACTTGTATAAAGTTAAACAAGTAGACCCATGAGTCTTACGCGACATAATACACGTAGGACTCAAATTGTCATGTAGGATGCCACGTAGAATGTGTTTATCCATTTGTTCAACTTTATATAAATTTAAGTTATGCATACCCAAAATTAGAGGACATAAATGTAAATGAGATCAAGTTAAATGACATATTTATGTCTATGTTCAATTAAAGCTATACCACAAACATAAGTTCAATAACGCAAATTATACCCAGGACACAAGGTATGATACAAGGCAAAACAAATTATGCTCGAAGGCAAAAGGAATTAAATTCAAAATACAAGTTTAAAATTTAGTAAAAACAAATTACGTCTCCAGACATAAATTCAGTGGCACAAGTTATGCCATTGGTTAAAAATTTTATATACGAATTAGATATACAGAACTGTTGCCCCAAAATAAATTAATTATATGTTAAATGTGGTTGATGAAATAACATAAGGATCAAAATCACAATATATCAATAACTCAAGGGCTTAAATTTAAAAGTTCTCCCTCTTCTCTTTCAACTGCCGCTCCGTGTCCAACTCGCGTTTTATTTTAGACTAATCAAAGGAAATTTTCTCCATATAAAAGTACACTGAAAACTCCACTTTCAATCTGTTTGAAAATAGTGAGACAAGCACAATTAAGTTTAGCAATCAAAAGATAAATTCAATTTTACCACAATAACATATCCGGTGTAATTGAACGAGTGCGTTCAAATTCAATTTTGTGATAAGAAATTAACGGGTCACACTCGAGTAGCACGATGTCGTTTTACATTGGTCGTGAGGCTTCAAAGGTTCGTTTTTTACTCCATTTCTTCAAGTTTATTTACAACTCCTTTTTTTGCTTTCTTGCTCTTAATTTTTTGTGTTGTTGTTAGCTATGGAAGAGGATTTGTACGGAGAGTGGAATAGAAATCAATCTTCTTTCGGAGAAGTGGAAGTATATTCTTGGAGGTTTGATATTTCAGGTTCATATTGATCAACCTTCTATTTTCTTTGTTGCACCATCTGAGTTTGGGGCGTGGAATGAATATTCGATGATTCATGTATCTGAGCTTGACTAGTTTGAGATAGAGGTGTTTTCGTAGAGTAGTTGTTGTTGTATGTAAGGTTTGTGGCACAGAAAAGAATTACTCACTCCATTTCAATTCATTTCACCTACGTTGACTTGACACGGAGTTTTAAGTGAAAAAAACATGACTTTGAAATTTGTGGGGTTAAATATGGCATAATATGTGTGTGAGTATAGAAGCTGAGGGACTATTTTGTGTAGTTGGTTTTAGTTGAAGATGCTAAGAGTCGTTGATCATAGTTTGTGACTTGATTAGATTTTGAAAATTATGGCTTATCTTCTTTAGTTCAGTTTTGAACTTAACAATTTTAAAAAATTGAATCTAAGTTCACAGACTCTTCACTCTGAATATTTTCCTAGTCGATAGTTTCTTTCTTCAGCACTTCCTGTTTTCTTTGTTGTGTCTTGAGTCATGGAGGGGAAGGGAGGAAGTGTAAGAAGAGAAAGTTTTGAGCAATCAAATTTTGCATTTTCTTTCACCTTTTGTTGAATGATGCAATTTATTTGTGTTCTTTTTACATAATTTGCTGTTGTTGTCATTGTCATATTTGATACATCATTCCCCTTTAGTTGTTCCGTAATTGTTTTTCTTCATGATCATAGTGCTAACTATTAGATCTACCAAGTTGTAAAATGTCTCACCTTTTGTCAGTACATACATGGATTTGCTGCTCGAGGGGTTCACTACATACATCGGCCTGGACCTACTCTTCAGGATGTCGGCTTCTTTCTTCTTCCGGTTGGTTTTATTGGTTGTTGGTTCTCTTTATCTCCACTCTATAGGGAGATGCTCACTCATAAACTTCCTTTTTCTTTGTTTGTTTCCAAAATGAAAACTCCAGGAGCTTGGGCAAGACAAAGGTTACATAAGTGAAACTGTATTCACCACACTCTTTCTGTCTTTTGTCTTGGTGAGTTGTTTTTGGTAATTTTCAGTCACCAACTATTACTGAATCCGGCTGCAGAATATTTCCATCCCTTCCAACTAATTTTGGAGCTTTAGTTGGTGGGAGTTTTCAGTTTATTTGCTATTTAGGTTTTCATATCGTATCTTCTTGTTCTAACTCTTACTCATGTTTTCCTGCAGTGGACATTCCATCCTTTCTTTTTCAAAATCAAAAAGATCTATACAGTGCTGATATGGTGCAGGATCTTGGCTTTCTTAGCTGTAAGTGACCAGTTCTCTTGAGTGTCATTCTTGTGTTGTTTCATTTGTGAAAGTCCAATTAGTTTTCAACTTATCGAAGAAAAAAAAGAAGAGTTTCAATGGAATCTCATCATTTCTATATTCAGTTTAAATGTTGGCAAAGATTACTTTAATTCTCTTCCTGTATGCTTCTATTTCTCCTTAGGGCTACCCAACATTTAGAGAGAAGTCATAGTATCCAATATGAACTGCTAAGTTGTTGAATGATTGTTTACTACAGGCTTGTCAGTTCCTTCGGATCATCACATTCTACTCTACACAGCTTCCTGGTCCAAATTATCACTGTCGTGAGGTAAAGACTTGTCTCATTTGGTTGATAATAGATGTGCCAGTTTGCACTTTTCTGTTGCCTATCATCTGCGTGTTATGTGAACTGTCTATCTTCTGATATTGCAGGGATCAAAGCTTGCCACATTGCCTCCTCCAAATAGTGTTTTAGAAGTTCTATTGATTAATTGTGAGATATATTTTGCCTTCTCTCACTGTATTTAGTCAGTTCTTGTTACAAGGCAACTTATGTTAAGTTTATAAATGTGCAGTTCCTAGGGGCATGCTTTATGGTTGTGGTGATCTGATATTTTCATCTCATATGATATTCTCTCTAATCTTTGTGCGGACATATCATAAATACGGGACACAAAGGTAGTATATTAGCAGTTATATACTCTAAATATTATGTTTTGGTAAAACAGTCTGATATTCAGATAAGAGTTCTGTTTTCTGTGAATGCGGACACTCTATAATTTCTTCCTTTCCTTCACTTCCATTTTTATTTTTTTGTGTTTTCTATAATTTGCTGAACTAGCTTGGGACTGAGGCATAGATGTTGTTTGGTTTTCTGTAATTTAAAATGGATACCCTAAAAGTGAAGAAGGCTTGAGTTAAGAGTTTTTACGACAGCCAGAAGTTGTTAGTGATTGCTGAATTTGATTCTGCAGATTTATAAAACTGTGTGCTTGGTTAGCTGTAATTGCTCAGAGCTTCTTGATTGTTGCATCTCGCAAACATTACACTGTGGACGTTGTTGTGGCATGGTGAGTGGAACTCTCAGCTTGACAATCTGCGTTAGAATGTTTGTTTGCAAATAATAGTTGTCTGACTTGATTGAGCCCCCTATTACTTTGTAACAGGTACACTGTTAATCTAGTGGTGTTCTTTGTTGACAAACAGTTGCCAGGTTTAACATCCTAATCCTCACATTGAATGAATTTAATCTTGACTACTTCCTCCTTCTGCCCCTTTCTTGTTTTTTTTTTTGCTTAGAAGGGAAGGATAAATATTTTGCTGAACCAATGAGTATTTTCTTCCAGAACTGCCTGACCGAACTAGTGCAGCGTTGATTCTACCACTGAGCAAAGATAGCAAGGCTAAGGAAGAGAATCACAAACTTCTGAATGCAAATTCTGGAGATCCTGCAGAATGGATTTAGAGAAGCGTTCTGGATTGTGTATAGATGTGTATAACCCAAATTTATGAAAAGATCATTGAAGATGGGAGCACAGTTCATGTTGAAGCAGTGATGAATGGTGTATAGACGATACATAGAGTGCAACTAACTGAAGCTGGTTAAAAGTACTTCTGTTCAACATCATTACAAGGTTGGTCTGACAAATGATTCCTGATGTTCCTCCTAGTTCACTAGTTTTGGTTTATAACGTCGAATACAAAATCGAAGGTCAATGCTGTTGATGTATCCATGTTCCCTTTGGTTAAAAATTATCGAATGTATAATGGATTCCATCTTCAGCTGATAAATTATCTGTTTAATTTTGTACTCCCCAAGTTCTTGTGTTGCATCCCTCCTTCAGCCGAGGGTCTATCAAAAGCAACCTCTCTACCTCCACAAGGTAGGGTTAAGGCTTCATACTCACTACCCTCCCTAAACCCCACTTGTGGGAGTACATTGGATATGTTGTTGTTTTGTACTCCCGAATTTCTGGCTTTTAATTTTTCATAATTTGTGTCTAGCCATTGATTAATTGAAGTGACAACACTAGTAAATCCTTGATATATGTCAAGTCTTAGAGAAATCTTTATTTCCACACATTGGTGGATAAAGTTACCGGTACTTGTGCTGGTAGAATGTAGTAGATGCTAGGTAAGTTAGTCGCGCACATGCTAACCCGAATGGTACTGCCATATCAGAAAAAGGGATGAAAATGAAGTGCTCTCTCTGACTAGAAATTTAGCACAGATGATTAATGACCAGCAAAAGTGACTGGGATAGATCCTTCATCTTACAGTTAATGTAGCATGGGATGTAAAGAGCATGTAATGTTCCTTCATGCAACAGTGGCATGGAGTCAGTAGATCTAATTGAATGCCTTGTCCAATATGGATGGCCTATTACCTCTTTGCTGAAAGGCTTTACTTAAAAAGATGGAGAATGCAACTAACAGCACATGAAACTTCTTGCTCTTCTAGCAGTGTTTGGTTGTTGCAATGCTCAAATTCTATAAACACATGATAGCCCATATCTGCCTTGTATTGTTCATTCCGATGTGAAACTACATTTTGGGATGGTTTGTTTCACATGCTAGTTATGTTGGGATTATAATGTAGATATTGTTTACGCGATGAATAATAATGTGGATTGCTATGCAGAAATTGATAATGTAGGGATTGTTATGTGTGACCTTCAAAATTAGCTAAAGCAGCTTATTTCTAGGGTCACATTTCCACCATTATATAAACACTTATGAGTCCGTTAAATTGTATGTCTAGCAGATCAGAGAATAAATGTACAAATCCTTTGAACATTTTCATTATATAAGAAGACATGCTCCATATATTTGGCCTTTGGTTGCATACAACAAATGATTTTTAACAATTACAACTCCAAATCCAAATATCATATCATGTAATGGGGTTTCTAACTTATCAACCTCCATATTGGAAAAGGACATTTTAAAGGTAAAACATTTACACAAAATCATCGAAAATGGAGACTTATCTTTGAAGATGTCTCAACCTCTATTGTAAAGTTTCGAGGTTTTCCCAGCTTGCCTTTGTAGGTAGGTAGGTGCACTGCAAAGCTAGTCGAAAAAGAATGTGTAAATATTTCTTTTTAACATCTCAGGCCTTCAGAGGGCTTTTACACATGGTACATGAACAACTCTTTACTATACTATGAGGGGATGTTAAAGTGGAAGAGCCAAGATATGACAAAGGCAAATACCATACAAGCTAAAAGGAAATTCAAGAATCGATGACCATTCAAACAAGTTCGCCTCTCTGAAGAGGAAGATACTTGTACAGGGACTACATTTGTAGCCAAATCATTTATTTCATTAGTTTGTTGTGCTGATTCAATGTCAGTTGGCCCAACAACATTGCGTGCAATTGAATTGCAGATTTCACAAGTCCTGGAAAAATAACTTCAAATGGTTATTATATGGCTAAAAAGAACGAAAGATGCTTACAAAAAACAACTAGTGCAGCAAAGGATTTCCAGCATTGACTCAAAACCATCAACAATATGGAAGCACAGGTTTAAATTAAGGATTGAGCTGCACAAAAGTCATTACAATTTAACATTTTTGTCGGAAGACGTCTATCTTCCTTGTTAAATCATCATACGAGCTAAAGTTGAGAAACTAGGATATGGAAAAAAAAAGATGATATATCAAACATACACCTCAACTATCAATTGCAATCATACTGAACAGCAACCACTGGCCAGAATGTATAATAAAAAACGTAACGAATTAGCAATTATAGTAACAATGAAGAAGTTATGGCACAAGATGTTAGGTTAGAGAAAAGGAAGCCCTCCATTTATGGAAGGAGGAAGATCCAAAGTAAGAGATGTGATCTTAACATTTGCTAGTAATTCTTTGGATCCATTAATGGCCATGAATGTTTTAAGACTTGGGGAATAAGTAGTAGCATGTGAGGACAGAAAAGTATAATGCTTCGACGTGAAAAATGAAAATGAACACTTCCTTCCTCCAAGGACAATTCCAGTTTGATAAAGAAATGTATATGTCAAATTTCAGTTAGGAAATAGAAACGAAAGAGTAAAAGTTTATGAAAGCCTATAAGTAAGAAGACTCAACAAAGTACTTACAAATCTGAATCATACCTGTCCTTGCTTTACTCTTTTGCTTTTCATTTTATTCCATCCAGCTTCTTTAATTAACTTTTGTCTCTTTTTCCATTAAATATATCATGAGATCTCTTTCTCAACAAGAACAAGACATAACAGAAGAAAAAAAGCATTATTCTTACAGAACATTCACTGATTATCAAAAGCACACACTTGACACTTCCAACATTACAGATCATTTACTGACATCAAAAGCACACACTTCCAACACAAGAATCATCAAACCATATCATTGCAAAGATTAATAAAGTGAAAGAATCTTGGACATAACATAAGCCAAAAAATAAGGACATCATGTTGAGATGTCAATCATCACATCTAATATGCAGAACATTTCGTGTTCGAGTTCCCTAGCTACAAAGTCGCCTTTGTTAGGGAGGGCTTTATTGGGACTTCCTGACATGAATCCAGATTTAGTCGAGCTCCCTTATATGTACCGGACACCGGATGGAAAATTTTAAAAAATCATCTTAAAAGGTCACATTGATCATATATACATCATAAGTTCAAAATTTACTAACCAACAACAACAAAAATTCAAGATTTGGTTTTTACTTACTTATTTCCCTTGATTTTGAACCATGTTTCAGCACAATGCCTATGTGCAGCAGCCAAATCATCTTTACATGAACATCCCAATTCAATAGCAACCCCATACTCATTTCCACAACTCACCAAACTCAAGTGACAAATCCTACAATCTCTTTCAATTTCCCCCAAATACCCCTTACTTTCATCATCTCCAATTTCTATACCAACTGAATCAGCAGACTCACTGCCACGTGTATAGCTATAATCATCTTGATTAGACCCATCAGCAGTGGAACAAAACTGAGAATAACAAGAACCCTTGTCGGCATCGGAAAAACTGACACTAACGGAGCTCCGGCGACTGTTACCGGAGCACTCTAACTCCACATGGGGTACCTCTAATCTTTCCATTTCAACGACCCAGAAACAGAAAATTCAAGAAAAAGCATTAATCCCCTTGAAAAAGCTGAAGTCTTTAGTAATCTTGAAACTTCAAAGATTTGATTTTTATGATACACTGCATGAGTTGAAGCTACTTCAGCTATAAATTTGATGAATTTAAGGAAGTGGGGTGATGAATTTGGTGATATATTAACTCAAACATCTTAAATTTAGAACCAAAAAAAAAAACAGAGAGAAGAAGAGAGATATGAGTTAAAAATAGTGAAAAGAGAGAGGGAAAAGAAGAATAACGTAAAAAGCGAAAGGCTCATGGTTCTGTTCTAATAGCAGTGAGACAGGGGGAGGGGCCCTACCCCCAGGGGGTCACAGAGAGGATAGTGAGATGTGATGTGTGATTATACAGTAGTAGCAGTAGTTGGTGGAGTTTAAAATAGATCCATTTAAGATATAGTATGAAGATATTTTTATGTTAATGAATCGTTTGATCGGAAACAAGTTATTCTGATGAAGTCGAAGATATCAATAGTGTTTCTTTGGAGAGTCCCATATCAGTGAGTTGTTGTTTTTTCCTTTCAAAAAATGCGGAATCTGAAACTTGGTCACAAGAGTCAATATTCTGAAACTGACGAGTAACTCTTACCAAAATATGACTTTTAAGTACATTCACATTCTTTACTGAAATGTGAGTGTGAGATCCAATCCAATGGACATAACCACAATATTATAGGTAAGGGCTAGTTTGGTACGAGGCAAGATTAATTTTAGGATGAGTTTTTCTCGTGATTGGTTAGAATAAAATTGTCGAATAACTTATTTCAGAATAATAATATTATTTTTATTTTATATTAAAAATGGAATAGCAATTTCTGAAATAACTTATTTCTGATCAAATGAGCTCTTAGAGATATTGTAGCTTGTAGGCAAATCTCCCACACAATTAGTGTGGAATTCGATTCCCCAATTTTTTTTACCTTCTTGTTTCCCTATTCTATATACAATGAAAAATTGTTTTAAAAATAAAATAAATAAATAGTTCATCTAAATCAAGAAATGTATTCTTCTTGAAGAAAATTATCATATTTAAAAAGTTTCAGTTTATTTTAAGATAATATTTGTATATCAAAATACTATGTTGCCTCCCTATTTGAGTAAGGAATAAATAGCATTACCTTGTTAACAATGGGTCTCGTGACTATTCTTAGGCTTGGATTGAATAAGGTTTAGCTACTAGCTAGTGAAGAAAAAGTACTTCATTTAATTTTTATAACAAATAGTGTCCGAGGATTTATCGCAAATATTTTTTTTTAATTTTTTAAAATAGAAATAAAGTTTGCGGACATTTTAACGTTCTCAGATTTTACTTATGGAAATGCATTGAGTATGTTGTTGTTGTTGTTGTTATGTTCAAGCAAACTTTCACGCACCCTGCCTATTCCACGAGATATTTATCATCTTCAATCAACAATAGATATAAGGTAATTAACTTTGTCCATCAAAATTAGGACAAATTAAAAGAAATCACCATGTATTTTTGTCTTTGATGAAATTCAAACAAAGGTCTTATAGTTTTCAATCCAATTTGTTGACCATTAGGTCACACCTAGGGTGTGAGGGTATGACCTAGTGGTCAAAATAATTTTTTACTTTTTCCATGTTTGGTGGATCAAAATGCCTTTACAAATATTTTCTCCGGAAAAAAATACCTTAAAAATGAGGAAAAATGACTTTCCGTATGAAAAACAAGTTTTATAAATGATATTTCAAGTTTATTGTCTCCTCCTCGTGCACCCAACACAACAACCCCCACCCCTTGATCATTCCACCCCATCACCCCACTCCGCACCCCCAACCCATCACATAATATTTTGCTACATTGTATATAAATATTATCGAGGTAATATCTTTTTAGTCACTTACCAAACACTAAAATATAAGCAAGTAAATTTTCATATTTAAAAAAAAAAATCATTTTCTAAAAAAAAAAAATCGAAAACATTTTCCTTACCGGCTGCAAGATATTACTTTCATTTCAACAGAAAATATTTTTGGTGCTTGAAAAAACAGAAAATATAGAATTAAAATAAAATTAATGACGTGTTTTGTGGTTTTCCATTTTTTAACCCTTACACACGGAATGGTTGTTGTAATAAGATTAAATTCAAGCAGGCAAATTAATTAATGCCTTTTTTTCTTGTTATTTTTCTTTTCCTTTTTTAACTATATCTATTATTGGAGTTGGTGTTGAGTGGTGACAATCACAATTATTTGGCAACGATCGACCACTTCATGTTTTAGGTCTATTCTTTAAATTATACTTTTTTTGAAAAATACAAGATTTTTTTAAAAAAATAATACATGTTCCTATAGCTAATACATGCTACATACTGTTACAAGTTACAAGTTACAAGTTACAACTTACAACAACATCAACATATCCAGTGTATCCTATAAGTGGATCGGAGTCTGGGAAGGATGGTGTACACAATCTTACTCTTATCTTGTGAAAAAGAAAAGAGATGATTGTTTCCGAGCCTATTATTAGAAAATTAAAGTAAGTAAATAGTACTTAGTTAGGAGCAGGGGCAGCAGCGTCTTCATCAGCAGCTCCATTGCTTGATAGCTCAATCATTGTACGATGTGGGCCGTTCTTCTGCTTCTTGCATAACTCTGGCAAAAATACTCCTACACATTTCCAACATACATATAAAATAGCGCCTAGGACGCAACGTAGGATGCACATTTACAGCATACATATAAATGTGAATTGTCACGTAGGATGTATATATGTACTCGTTCAACTTTACATGTTTTAAGTGTCTACTTGTGCATATCAAAAGCTGGAGGACATAAATATAACGCGTTTACATATAATACGTAAATTAAATTCAAATAGTGAATGTAACTGTCATCTATTGCTTGTCTGAATTAAGAAGGAAGTGGTCTTAATCAACTAAAGATTATATTCCATTACTATTAAAGGAATGTCACTTGACCCAAGCAAAAGTATAATTAACTGAAAGCAACAAGTTTTGTTAAGCACGATATCTCCAAATTAAACTCATTACCAAGCAAAAAATGATACCAAAAAATAGATTACGTTTTTAAAAAAATGATAATCATCAACTTCTCGACCCAAAAATTCATTTTTAGCATTTCTAACTAATGAAAGTAAATTTGAATTTGTTATATATATACAAACACTTCTCCAAAATTCATTTATAAGCAAATTACTCCTAAGAAGTTGCCCCTTCCTTTCCACTCTATACGACACATACCAACTACAATGTTTTTATTTTAATTTCTTCATTTGGATTCGCGCTCAGAAGTCTAGTAATTTTTTATATGATCAAAGTCTATTCTCATAGTCACGAACATGAGGAGGCCTGATTAATTCATCTTCGTATTGAGAAATATCACTTTAGATATCAAAGACAAAGACGACTCCATTCTCATGAGGACACAAATACAAGAGGGCTTGATTCATGCCGAGAAGTCTCACTTTAAATATTAAAGACAACTCAATTCTTAAGGCACAAACACGACGATATATCAAGGTTGGAAAAGTACATATCCATCCCACTCATAAGATTACCCTGGATATATAAGATGTTGTTATATATGGTGAGAAATTTAAAAAATGATGTATGTTATGAATGAGACAATGTTGTTACCTTCTCCAGCAGCCAAATGGAAGTAAAGATCAACAATGTTATCACAATTTTTGTTACAAGCAGGGGAGCAAACTGAGGCCCAAGCAATGCATCAGAAGAAATTCCAACAGAGTTTCTATCAACACCACAATTAAGCATCAACACATTCATCTGTCTCAATATGTTCCTTCATTTTTGTAACAACAACATTAGATGTCTTACATTGGTACTCAACCTTCCCATTTCTCCCTGCTGAATTTTCCAACAAACACCTCTTCCCTGATGTCGAAATCGCGAATGCACAAACATTCGTTGACAAATCCTCATCCCCTGAAACGATATAAAAATCAACACATAGATCATCAGCAATATAATTACTAAGTACTTGACAAGTGTGTTACATGTCAGGTTGTCACGCATTTGGTTCATCAAAAATAAATGATGTATCTGTACGTAATGTAATTTTAAAATGTTATAGTTTAACTTTATAAATAATTGGGATAAGGGTCTGAAAAATATCTCAATTTTGGTCGGATTTGCTGTTGCGATACTAAACTTTCGTGAGGACCTATTATCTTCTTAAACTATTTAATACCGTATTTTAAACATATATATTTGTCCGCGTGGACATAAAAAATAATGTAAAATTATAAATAGTGATGTGTCCACGTGGGCACATATATACCTTTAAAATACACTATTAAATAGTTCAGGGGCTAAAAAATACGGTATTAAATAGTCTAGGGAGGTAATAGGTCTTTATGAAAGTTTAGTATCGCAACAGCAAATTCGACCAAAATTGGGATATTTTTCAGACCCTTTATCCCTAAATAATTTGATCACATATATATAATTCATAACATATGTGTATTATTGAGATCTCAATTGAGAAATGAATTTAATTAACTAAATGCATGTTACAATTCATAATTATGTAAATAATATATCGTTTTTTTTTTCTTTTTGTGGTTATTTTTGGTACAATCGTAATACAATGATGTGAATTCTTTTGTGTGCGTGAATAAAAAGAGTATTAAATATAGAGTATATATAGTAAACGTACCCAAAGCGCCTTGAAGTAAAAGGGCACTAGCAAAGAAAAGAATGGAGGAGTCTTTAATTGAGAATGTCATTTTCTACTGATTTTTTATTATTATTATTTTTTTTTTTTAATTATTATTTTTTTTATTTTTCTGGTTTTGTGTTGAGGAAGAATGGAGGAGTTTATTGAATTTATATAGGGAGGTCATGAGGAGGAGGAGATTGCGGTATGATGTATAAACGTTGGGCCAATGGCTTAGTTCGTTTTCTTTAATTTTCGTGGATGCTATATATTACTCTTTTTCTTCCTTTATATATACATACATATATATATATATATATTAGGACTTGGATCCGTTTACTTTGAACAATTTAACTTGATCGACCGTCTTGGTAAACGTATACCCCTGCATTATATATAACATTTTCTCATATGTAGTGCACAATTTTTCTATAGAAGTTAACAAAATCGAATCGAAAAAATCCTAGTTCTAATTCAGTTTGATATTTGAAAAATACGAACCAAAGCTATCCATTAAACCCCTAATCTTTTAGATGTTGAGTGTTTGATGGGTACGTGTAGTACTAAACTTTACACTAGTAGAATAATTCATGAGGAAGCAATAGTACATGTACATGTATGGAAAAAGTGTTCTAAAACATGCTTACAAAATATCGTAATATTCATGTATTATTTTTCGTGATATGACAATTCCTTTATTATTTACTACTTATTGCATAAATAATATTTAAACTTGAAACCTCAATGTGAATTTTGAACTCCCTAAACAACTAAATCAATTTCTAGTAATTGTGTTCAATATATTCAAATTCTATATATATTGCAACTTTTTCCCGAGGAGATTAGGGTGAACCCCAAAAAATTTAGTATGCGTTTAACCTTAAGTGTCACGATCCAGACCGTTGTGATTGGCACCCACACTAACTCTCCGGTGGGAGAACCACTACTACAACCCAAACCAAGCAACTAAATCAAAAACTAAGCATTTAAGTTACGGAAGCAAGTTAAATAGCTAAAGACTGAAGTTCCCATAAACTTCCAAAAGATCTAACAACTAAACAATGCGGAAAATACACCTAGAACCTGAAAGTCAATATACCAAAATATCTAAAGTTCAACAAGCTAAGTCTAAATAAGAAGGGGTACAACCCCAAACTAATGAACTAATAACTAACTAGAAAGTCTAAGTCCGAAATGTGGACATAGACATAAAGAGAACTCATGGCAGTCCGGAAGAAATGGCTCACCCTTGAATTCGAACGACGATCACTAATTTTCTAAGTGAGGTCTGTCAATAGCCGCTTAAAGATGCTCTGTACTCAACAAAGAAAGAGCAAGTGCAGTATCAGTCCACAATCACAATGTACTGGTAGGATCACGCGACTATCCCACTAAGTGTAACATACATAAGTCAATACAACAATATAATCACATACATAAATCGAACATATACAATATCATCATCATTTACGAACAACGAACAATTTCATATTTCTCAAGATATACAATTATATCAATTCATTGGCCCTCTCATGGAATCCAAACCCAAACTGTTAGCATACCGGAACGTGGTACCCGATCCAATGATTATGCCGAAACTTGGCAACCGATCCCATAATTATGCCAGAACGTGGCAACCGATCCAAGTTAGTGTATCGGAATGCAACATCCGATCCATTCAACAAGCCGCAATCACAATCACAAAGTACATTCTCATAATCATACAATTATCAAGTCTGATTCATGACATTCATCATTCATATATCCTCATTTACAATTAATGTGATCAATAATGCAACATTCTCATACATACATGTATCATAATGAAGCAAGAACAAACATACATCACAACTATTACCTACCTCGAAACAAGTTTGAAACCCTAAGAAACTTGATCATTCCCTTTACGGATTCGTTCCGCTTGTTCTTGGTCTACAAACAATCAATATAATACGAGAATCAACAAACAATTACTAATTACCCGGATTACTAACAATTCTTACAACCCTAGATCATACCCATAATCCTACTACCCAAATTAGGGCTTTTCCCACCATAATTCTCAGATCAAAAGTCTCCCCCATCGATATTTACTCATTAGATTACGTTCTACGAATCGAAAAATGGATTTGGGGAGTTAAAACCTTACCTTTAGCCTTAAACACGGTGGAAAACTGTCAAGAATCGCCTGGGGTTCGTCTCCTTACTCTCAAAGTCGAAAAATGCAGAATAAAGATGTTTTGGGATTTATTACTGACTTAAGTCGCGTCGGACCCGCCACAACAGTCAACACCCCGATATAGCGGTCCCGCCCTGGCGACAGAAATCACCGCCAAAGCGGCTTGCACGAAACATTGAGCTATTTTAATAATTCCAATACCCCCATTTCACAACATGCCTTCAACCAACGACACTCAGAAACTACCCGTTCACACTAAGATCAATTTCGGGAGTTCTACTCACCTGAATTCAATTCCGTAAAGTCGTACGGATTCCTTAACGCCTTATCTATCTACTCATGTGATCAATGTCATAATTAGATCACCCAATTGCTACCAGATTTCCCTAGGCTTTAATGACTTCGATTTCGTCCAAATTTGGACTAGGTTGAAAAATTCCAAGTTACTATGAAAAAGTTTTCCGACCCAAAAATTTTTCCCGTTGGCTTTTCTATAACGATGGTACCCGGTCGTTACATTAAGTCATGCGTGAATTGCGTGATTAAATGAATGGGGTAAGTAGTGGTGGCAAATGGGTGGGTTGAAAATGGGTCAACATAAAATGGGTAATAATTCAACCCTCCCATATTTGATATGGATAAAAATGGATTGGGTAAAATACTAGTTTACCCATATTTTACCCATATTTCTTGAGTAAATAGTACTTTACTTAAGAATTCAACATGGAAAAAATATTTTAGTCTTTTTTTAGATGAAAAATGTTGAAAATGCTTAATTTAGTTTTATTGTATAATAAAAGTCCAAAAAAAACAATCCTAACTTTTCAATATAGAATAAATTTATGTAATAACAAGGGGAAAATATTTTTAATTTCAAAGTAAAAGAATAGTTGCATTTTAGGACTAAAACATGCTTAATGCACTTTAAGGCTTAAGCAATGTCAATACTAATACATGATTTGCTTATTTTACACTATTATTTATTATCCAATATAAAATTAAACAAATATAAAAATATAATTATAATTAACAAAAGAAATGTACATTTAAAATATATATTTTTGGAGGGCCAAAGACTTCACCTTTTCAATTATAGAGAAAAAAAATTAGTTCTATAGAAGAACATAAAAAGGAAGAGAAGTTATAAATTTTTTTAGTGATATCATGAATTTTAAGTGAATAAAAGTTAAAAGCTTAATCCATTTGGCTAATTCATATTTTACCCATATTTTAATAGTTTACCCATATTTTTATGGGTTTAATATGGGTATCAACCCATATTTTACCCATGTAAAAAGTCACCCAACCCATTAAAATAAGGGCGAGTTGGGCAGATTATCAAAACATGGGCTCATTTTACCGGCACTAGGGTAAGGTATTGAAATATTAGTGGAAATATGGTTGCTTTGTTATAGGCAATGACAATAAAGTGATTTTAATTTAAAAGGAGCCTTAGGAGTTAGGACCACGGAAAATTGAAAAAACCTATCCAAGGGGCTAATGATTAAAATAAGTGGCCACAATATTAATGCCTAATACCAAAAAGAATGTACAACTTTCAGTATATGAAAAAATTGATAAATTAGCTCTTGAAGTAAAAAGGTCATAATGCTTAAAACCGTCGAAACTCTATGCAAAAAGTTATTGCCATTTCTTCTTTTTTATTGAAATGGTCTGATGGATCTTTGTAGAACAAATCAAAGGGAATCCAAAATTTGAAAACTCTGGGTGCACCAATATTATCTTAATTTAGCATTATTGAAACTTTCAATAGTCAAGGTGAGTTTGTTCTACTTAATGATCATGAGTTCGAATCCCTTATCTAGCAATTTTAATGTTACAAATAAGCCCCCTTTAAATTCTCAACTTAATATAAAAACAGTAAAGTATGGTTCTGGTTTAGTTTGAACCCAAGTCGCAAGGGGGATTCTTTGCTCTGTGCCAGTGGTACAAAGCGTCATTCTATTCTTTTCATGAGTGTACTATTACTTATATTTAATTTTTGCGAGTTTCTCTCTCTCTCTATATATGTGTGTGTGTGAGATATTTTTTTGATGTTGAGTTGAAAAAATATGTGATTACGTGTGCTTAAAAGTGAGTAAATATAATATTTTACATTTAAGTGCTCGTGGAGAGGAGCGGATGCTTGACTCACCATGTCTTACCAAAAAAAATTGAATTGAATAGTAACCATGCAACTTACGACGTAAATGTTGTAATGATGTGCTTGGACACTTTCGGATCTTTGAATTGTTTAATGTTAAGTGACTCGAGATTTTAAATGTAAAATATTTGAAATTAGTCTCTTAAGTGTTTCACACATATGCCTTGTATGGTCACTTTATGTTGATGTCTCTTGATTGAGTTGATATGCCAATTAGTGTTGTTGGTGACCCAAAAGGAAGGGTCGGGTCAACATGAGAATGCAATGTTGCCCAATATCTTTTGGTGGCCCAAAAGGAAGGGTTGTGCCAATGCAAAATGTTACTACTTCACTTTAAATCTCCAAAAGCTTTGAAGTGACCAAAATGAAGGTTGAGAGTCATTTTTGACACAAGCTTTTAGTGACCTAGAAAAAGATGATGGGGTCATGTGTGTGTAATCTATATTTGATTACTTGTGAGTGCATGATGATGTGTTCGGAGTTGCTCAAATACATTAGTGGTCTACTTAATCCAGATATAAATGGAAGCGTTAAATTTTATTTTATTTTTAAATGAAGTTTATTACGGCTAATCAATTTGTCAAACTTCTAATAATTCTATCTTCTTAAATCTTATATGAAAAGTTTAAATTTCTATAAATTATACTAAATATTTTTTTTAAAAAAAATAATACTTATAACCTATTATTGCTTAGAAAAATAAGGTCCACATATTAGGGGCCTAAGACAACTGTTTTTTTTTTTTCTTAAGCTTGTATACCCGCCCTGGACGTGTTTAATGAAAGATCATGGATATTATCTTGTGTTAATTAAAAATGCTTCATGATGTTTTTTTTATAATTGTTGCAGTACTTAATGGGATTGTCAATGATATATATTATATTGAGTAATATTGGGAGTTATAGTTTGATTTGGAGAAACAATTTCTGCCTAAATGACTCAACTTCAATAGACCGTATCTCTCTATCTACTGGAAGATTTATCATGATTCTATTCTAGCTTTGATCTAGTTTCAAGCCATTCAAACAATTTGTCATTTGGACTCCTTTACACAAAGTTATGATATTTTTATTTATTCTGATATGCGATATATAATTATGATTTGAAATTAGGATATGAAGTTGAAATTTTGTTTGGATATGCAACTTGAATTTTTTAAGTTATAATAGTAGAGCAACTTTCACATATAGCAAACACAAAATTCATATTTGTATGTTATAGCAAAGTTTGTATAATTGCGCTCCATAGCAAACATAAATATGTATATTTCGCTATACATATACAAAAGAAAGCAGTTGTATAATCTGCTTTGGTATACATAGACAAAAAGATCAATTGTATAAAGTGAGAGAGGCGATTGAGCGAGCGAGAACTGGGAGAGTGGCGAGCGAGATCTGGGAGAGGGAGAGATGGGAACGAAAATATATGTATATATACAATTTTCACGCATTTTATACATTTGCGTTTTTGTATAAAGTGAGAGAGGCGAGTGAGAGAGCGAGATCTGGGAGAGGGAAACGGAAATATATTTATATATACAATTTTCTCTCGCTTTATACAAACACAAACACATTTTATACAATTTGCATTTTTTGTATAAAGTGAGAGAGGCGAGTGAGAGAGCGAGATCTGGGCGAGTGTCGAGCGAGATCTGGGAGAGGGGAGAGAGGGGAACGAAAATCTATGTATATATACAATTTTCTTTCGCTTTATACAAACACAAACACACTTTATACACTTGCGTTTGTATAAAAAGCGAGAGAGGCGAGGGAGAGAACGAGAGTGGCGAGCAAGATTCACCAGGAGAGAGGTGAAATAACAACAGTTTGCTATGAGGTACAATTAAATCAAACTATATTTATAGCATTTAATTTGAATTAATAGTTTGCTATTATATACAATTTTCCCATAATAGTATTATTTTTTTCATAAACATGAAAACCCCACAAGTTGTGAAAACTATTATAATTTCCCCAATTCTTACGCGATCTTACCAAATGAAACAAATCATAGCTCATATACAAAATATCGAAATATTTTAAGGCACCGCATTGATAATAAATCACATTTTTTCATGTCCCTTTAATAAATAAATGCTTGTAATTACAAACTTTAACATACACATACTTTTATTTTCTAAAAATTCCCCCGTCAACAATAGTAGTAACTAATTATTCTTTCACATAATATGAACAATCTCTTTTTAAAAAGTAATATATATATATACACGCATCAAATTTTACATTTCAAAAGTTGAAATCCTAAATCATGCTTTTTGGAAAATTTAAAATTAAATTTCAAGTTATAATTCCAAATTGCATATTCAATCACTAATCTTAAATCATGACTTCATATCGTATGTCCAAACACAAGTTAGACACCATCAAATCTATGTTTACACTGATGAAATTGTATGGTGTAGATTGTTGCTCCGCCAGTGGAACCCAAATGATGTTGTTTGTTCTTATTTTATTTGAATTTTTCTTTTACTTGAAGAAATGACAGAATATTATTTTTATAATTAGTGTTGATTTTTCTAAAGGAAAAATATAAATCTTTCATATTTGACTAATCCTTTGATTCTTGGAGTAAAAGATTTTGGACTCTTATAAATTGAGATCCAACCTGTCTTCTATACACAATGTACTTTTTTACTGTTGAAGAGTCTTGTTTAAGGGGTTGATATTTTTGTACTATTCATTATATTAGCGAATTGCTCATCTGTAGATCAATTGATCAAGTCATGTTGAATTGTTATCTCTTTTAATATGCTTTTTCTTTATTGTCTTATTTATTGCCGTCTAATCTTTAGTCTTTACTTTGTTAGCTTTTGTATGACACTTGGTTATTTTGATTCTACCAATGTGATCACACTTTTTTGTAGTATTTTTTACGTAACACGAGCTTATTTTTACTACTATGTTTTTGCGCTCGTTATTTAAGCATTTTTGATACATTTTTGAGTTTTGACATGAAGATACACCAAGTATTTTTCATCTTATACAATTGTACTTCAGTATTAATGCTCCATCAATGCTTATTGCACTATAATTTGATATGATTCTACTATGTTATACATGAACATGGAATATATCTTTGTTGCATTCTTGAAACGTGCAATGTTGTCACTTTAAATGTTAGGCGTGCTAACGTAGTGGTATGTATTATTGGTCGATAAACTCTGGTATCGTTTATCTTCTGACACATGTCATTCATTCATTAATTTGGTGTAAACACCCTATGTTGTTATATTTATTCGAATTGAAGGATGTTCGAAAGGGAAAATTATGCTGAAAAACAAATATATACTAGTTGATTAGCTAATATAGTTATAGTTTAAATTAATTAGGACTCGCATCTTAATTTTAGCTTTAATTACGTCACTTGTTCTCTGTTATACATATACAAATACAAATTATACACATATATATACAATTATATGACATATATACAAATACAATTAGCCTCTCTCCACTCTCTGACTTTTCTCGCTCGTCTCTCTCCTCCCTCTCCCAATCTCTCCCGCCAGATATACAAATACATATGTATATCAGTTATATATATATACATACAATTATCTGACAAATATACATATATAGTTCGCCTCTCTCCACTCTCTGCCCAATCTAGCTCGACTCTCCCCTCCCTCTCCCAATCTCTCTCGCCTCTCCCCTCCCTCTCTCAATCTCGCTTGCAAGATATTAGTTACATATATACAATTATTTGACAGATATACATATACAATTCAGCAAATATACATATACAATTCGTCTGATCTCTCCACTCTCTGCCCTCTCTCACTCGCCTCTCTCCTCCCTCTCTCAATCTCACTCGTCACTCTCCTCCCTATAACATGTAGCTACGAATCGTAATTAGCAAACTATAGCTATGGAGCGTAATTAAGCTATTTTTGAGTGGCTATATGCGAAAATTCCCAATTTCGAAATACTCCCAAGGGAAAATTTCATTTTGCAGGATTCCTAACTAGGATTGTCCAAAAAAATTTATAGTAAACATGAAACAACTAGGAAAAAAAGTATAAAAAAGAGAGAATTGATGCAATCCCAATAGAATAATACTTATTCAGTTTTTGATGTAGATCACAAATCCAAGGGAATTAGAAATAAACCCAAATTCCCCCCACATCCTTCTTTTTTCACCATATAAAAACACAACATTGACGATATTATTTTTTTTAAAAAAAGTAATGGAAAATGTGTATATGTTGTAGTATTACAATTTTTTCAAATGTGTGTTGGAACAAATTAGAAAGAAACAGGGGACGGAGCTGGAGCATCAGCTGCACCTTCGATTGGACCTCCATTGCTTGATAGCTCAGCCATGGCACGGTGTGGGTTAGTCCTCTGTTTGTTGCATAAATCAGGCAAATACACACCTGAACAATCGCGATATCATAAAATTAATTTTGTAACTCAAAAATAACTCAATTGCACGATGTTTAAAATATTGTTACCTTCACCAGCAGCTAAGTTGAAGTAAAGGTCAATAATGTTGGCACAATTACGGTAACAAGCAAGGGAGCAAAGTTTTGAGGTAAATTGAGAATCAAGCAGAGCATCAGAAGAAATTCCAACAGAGTTTCTATCGACGCCACAAGCATCGACACATTCATCTGTCTCAATGTGTTCCCTCATGTTTGCAACAACAACCTCAGATGTCTTGCATTGGTACTCAACTTTCCCATCGTTCCCTGATGAATTTTCCAACAAACACCTTTTGGCTGATGTCGCGATCGCGAATCCACATACATTTGTTGGCAAGTCCTCACAGATGAAACTCCCTGAAGATCAACAAACCAAATTAACCATATTTGTACAAATAATTAGGAGATTCAATTGAAACGTTTACATCATGCTATATATTCAAAGAAATAAAAAGACGATGCAAATCCTGGACCCCACATATAACATGAGCTTTAGTGCACCTGACTGTCCTCTTTTTTTTATACAATTTTATGAAATACGTACCTAGAGTGCCTTGGAGAAAAAGGGTGCTAACAAAGAAAAGAATGAAAGATGATCTCATAATATAAGTCATTTCTATTCTTTTTCCTTTGTTATATGATAAATTTTATTGGGTTGTTAATGTTGATGATGAACTCAAGGAAAATAATAGATTGAAGAACTAATGGTTCTTGAGATGAAGATTAATGAAGGGGTTACTTGAATATATATAGGAAAATATTAGGAGGAGAAAGAGGAGGAAAATGCGCTATCTACTTTAAATTTTTTTGTTACTTTTTTAGTTAGTTTATTTTTTAATATATTTTATTTTTGTGGATACTATTGATTTTATTTTTTTTTAAAAAGAATTTTCAACTTGTAATAATGTATATTCCTTACTACATTTTGACGAATTCTATGAAATTGGTATGCACGAAGAGAGGGGGAAGGTTTTTTTTTGTAGAAGTTTGTGGAGCCCACGCGTTTATATCTGTAATTTATTTAGTTTATAATTTAATTTTATTCCTTATTATTAATTAAATAAATATTGTTTTGTTGATTCTCTTGTTTATTTGTTTGTTGTAAATTTGCTTCTTGCCTTTTAAGTTCTAAAAAGTAGTACGTGTTGTATGACTTCATTAGCCATGAAGTACCCATATTTGTTTGCGTGTAGGTATTATTATTGCATTTGTAGGTGTTATTGCAGGTCAATTGATTAAAAAATTGGGTACTCAATTGACATTAAGAATTTTTCATATCGGAGAAAAATTTACGAAGGTTACTGTAGAACATGTGCAAGTTTCATCTAACGAAAAAAATGAAATTTAATGAAGATTTGGTTGATACTCTACATGATGTGAATATTAAAAATATGACGTTATATGTCTGGGGCAGGGCGGTGCACATAGGTGAAAATTAAGGGGTCAGATGAACCTCTTCTGGCAGAAAATTATATACTATATATCTCAAACTAAAATTATATTTTATTAATATATAGTAGATGTTGAATCTCTTTGACTTTTTCGTATGTTTACTCTTTTTATACTTCAAACCCCTTAAAGAAAATTTCTGACTTTACATGTCATTTTCTTTTTATCAACTAGACAACAAGTAGATATTTCCGTATCCAGCTCTTTTGGATAATGTAATTAACCCTTGATTGATGCATCATAATCCAATTTAGTGTTCATCTTCTAAATGTGTAATTTGCAATTAAAGTCATATAACTAATCAAGAGAGAATTGCTTCTCATTGAATGTGTGATTTGCACTCATTACTTTACGTTTTTGAATTCTTATATGCAAAATTAGAAAATTCCTCAAATTTATTCACAAATTATACTTTATAGAGAAAAGATTATGAATTCACGAAATTATATTTAAGTTAAGTTTGCCAGACCCCCATTTAAAAGGCCTCTAGAGTAGATTTTGATTAATAGAACATTTCTAATTAAAATTATATGAACTTTTAATTTTGAGGGATGATTAAAAGTTGAACATATTACATTTGCTATTAATAGGAGCTTTTCTCCCACAAGTGATGTGCAAGCATGCTGTCAATACCAAGTGATTCATAATATAATAGTCAAATTTAAATTACTAAAACATAATTAATAAGACTAAATATATACCAAATAAATATTTTTTTGAGACGAGTGTTAAGTACAAATTTATATGCAAACCTACTAAAGAAAAAAATAATTATGTTATGACGACGTAGTTTTAAAATGATTACTGTCTTTAATAGCTTCATTAATGCTAAACACTGAGATCACAATTAAATTTAAACATATATACAGAACGTACGTACATGTTATAGAAAAGTTCAAAGGTCAACTTGTGTTACGTGGAAAAATGGCAGCAACAACTTGTACTTTACTTATTAGGACCAAAAATAATGAAGAGAATGTATTTGATCACTCCCTCGATTTCTATTTAGGTTTCATGTCCCTTAAGAAACTAAGTAAATTTATCATTGTATCCTTATTTCTATCGAACGCAGGATAAAATAATTTTATATTTTACCTCGAAATTATAATATCTTAATTATCTTTGTAACAAAACGATCTTAATTACCCTGACGACACTGCTTAATGAGTCAAGTCAATCCCATGTATTAATGTGTTATTTTAGCTTCACAAGTTGATTTCTTTTTATTTTTTGTCAATAGTGTACATTGAGGTAATTTTCTGCTGATATTCATATGTCACTCTGCTCAAAAACTAAAGAGTTTGGAATCGTTCAACACCTTAGGCATGCAACACAATTTTATTGTTTACCGTTTTAATTTCTTCGTCTTACTTTTCTCTTTTCAAAAGGTATCTTGATACTCCCTCCATTCATTGTACTTGGCTCCTAAGTCAAAAATAAATATTTCATTTTATCTATAGAAGAATTTGATATTCAGTTGACATTAAAAACTTTTCATATTGGAGGAAATGCAAAAAATGTGTGAATCTCATCTAATGAAAAAATAAAATTTCATGACGATTAATTTGATTCGTTCAATACATATACATACGTCATGGGCATCCCCGTATGTAACTATATATTAAGAGACATTCTATATGGTGTGAATATTAAAAATACGATTAAGGGTGTGTTTGGTATGAAGGAAAACATTTTCCGGAAAATGTTTTTCAATTTTCTCATGTTTGATTGGTAAAATGTTTTGGAAAATATTTTCTAAATCAACTCATTTTTCTCAAATTTTAGAAAAATGACTTTCCTCCAAAATTAAGGAAAACATTTTCCAAAATTCTACCCCAACTTCATATTACAATTTTTTTATTGAAAAAATAAATTTAAAGTTTATTTTTAAAAAAAATATTTTTCAACTTCATTTTTTTTATTTTTTACCCCCTACCCCCGCCAGCCTCCTAACCTCCCTCCCAAAAAAATTAAAATAAATTATAGTTTGTTTTAAAATATATTTCAATTTTTTATTTTTTCACCCCATCCAACCCCTACGCTCGACACCCCCCCCCCCCACATCAGCCTCCACCCCCACCAAAGAATAATAATTTAAGTTTGTTTTTAAAAAATATTTTAAATTTTAATTTTTTTATTTGTTTACCCCACCCTCACCCCTACCCCCCATCCCCCCTACCAACCCCCCCCCCCTCTCCCAAAAAAAAAAATAATTTAAGTTTATTTTTAAAAAATATTTCCAATTTTAAATTTTTATTTTTCACTCCACCCCCCAAAAAAAAATTAAAGTTTTTAAAAAATATTTTTAATTTCAAATTTTTATTTTTCCACCCCACCCTACCCTCTCCCCACCCCGCCAGCCACCCCACCCCCAAAAAAATAATAATTTAAAGTTTGGTTTTAAAAAATATTTTTAATTTCAAATTTTTATTTTTCACCCCACCCCTTACCCTCGACCCCCCCCCCCCCCTCAAAAAAAATAATTTAAAGTTTGCTTTTAAAAAATATTTTCAATTTCAACTTTTTCTTTTTTCACCCCACACCATGCCTACCTGCGACCCCCCACCCCCCTCCAAAAAAAATTGAAGTTTGTTTTTTTTTTTAAAAATATTCAATTTCAATAATTATTTTCTACTCTCTAGTAAAAATACAAGATATTTTCTCAAAAATATTTTTCGGAAAATATTTTCTACTCACCAACCAAACATGAGAAAATATGTCAAAAATCTATTTGTTTTCAAGGAAAATATTTTCTAGAAAAACATTTTCCTTCATACCAAACATACCCTAAGAGAAGTTTATTATTTTCTTTTTATATTTATCCTTATCATTAAATAACTGCATAAGTGTTTGGTAGTTGGTTAGAATTATACAAGTATTAGTTATATCTTTTTCTACTCCGCATAAGATAATTCTACTTCAATTCTCTCATAACTTATACATATATTTGTTATACAGGATTCTAATTAGCTACAAATATTGTATAGCGTTTATATACATAATTTTAATATAAATATGTTGCTTCTTTACTATAACTATCAAACGATTCATAATAGTCAAATTAAATTTTTTAAAGCATTATCAATGAGGCTAATTTTTTTGTAAAATAAATCCCTAATTAATAAATATTTTCTTGAGAAGGAGTGTGAAGTCAAGACAGACTATAAATAAAGTAAAATAAAACTGGGAGAGTTACTTACTTGGAGTTTGACTGAACCCATTCTTTTAGGTTCAAACACTATAAATTTATATGCAAAACCACAATAGAAAACAATAAATTATGTTTTGACCGCGTAATTTTAAAGGATTGTTATCTTTAATAGCTTCATTAACGTTAAACTCTGAGGTGTCGTTTAGTTGAGGATAAATTATTTCAGAATAATTAATTTTGAGATAAGTTATTCGGGTTTTATCATATATATGGGATAACTTATCTCATTACTATAGCAAAAATGGTATGATAAATAATCTAAGGACTATCTAATATCTCCAACCGAACACTGAAAAAAAAATCTACATTTTATCATGTGATTATTATACCTTATACAATACTCCTTCCGTCCTCGTTTAGTTGTCATTGTTTCTTTTTTTAGAGTCAAATGATAAGAACTTCGACTAACATTTTACGATGTATTTTTTTATCATATTGATATGTAAAAAATTGTAATTTATAGTACTTTTCGTATAGTTTTTGAATATTTAAATTTTTAATTTGAAATATCAAATTAATGTAATTTAATTTAATTTTAAAAATTAGTCAAATTAACTTTTGAAAAACACAACATGACAACTAAAAGTAGACGAAGAGAGTACATGTTATAGAAGATTTCAAAGGTCAGCTTGTGTTGCGTGGAAAAATATGGCAGCAGCAACTTGTACTTTACTTATTAGGACAAAAAAAATGAATAGAATGTACGTTTGATTAGTAAATAAGTTTACTGAGTTTATAATATGTGGATTAAATAATTATAAGATTATGTGTGGATATATGTATATTTTATTTATTGAGTTTAGTTTAGTAAATTGAAAATGAGATATGCAGGATATAATATTGAGGTGACTTTTGTTTAAACTAGAAACTTGAATAAATTTTAATCTTGACTTTCTCAAAAAACTTTGATAGAGAAACTTTCACAAAAGAAAATGTGTAATTATTCCCCTGTGGTATGAAAATAATACCAACATTGTGGTATAAGCAAGCTTCAGATTAATATTCTCGAATTGAAATATTTTTTATCATATACAAAATAAAATAATTTTACATTTTATCTCGAAACTATAATATCTTAAGGAAAAATCCTTTTTGCCAGAAAATTTAATCAGAATTTGGTCAAAATGGTATTTTATCTATGTTATTTTACTCTTTTTTTGAACATTTTTACCTTTCTAACTTTAATACCTTTTAATTAAAAAAATAAAAAAAAATTAACTTATTTTAAAATAAAAAAATATTATACACTTTTTTAAATTTCTGACCAAATTTTATGATCATTTAACATTACTCCTACCTTAATTATCTTCGTAACCAGACGACCTTTAAGGATATTTATTACCCTGACGACACTTCTTACTGAGTCAAGTCAATTCCATGTATATAAATGTCTTATTGGATTACTGTCTTATTCTTGGTTAACAAGTTGATTTATTTATATTTTTTTGTCAATATATATTAAACATTTCATTTACATATTTTTTATTTTAAATTTTCACGTGATATTTAAAACTATGAGATTAAAGACATTTTGATACTTTCTCTGTTTCATTACTTGGCTCATATATCAAAAATTGATGTTTTATTTTCTTTAATTTGTCTATTTTAGCAAGTCAAGAGAATTTTATTATTACTCCCTCCATCTAATAATAGTTGTCCGCTATATTAAAAATAGTTGTCCAGTTTAGAAAATTAAGAGATAATTTACTTTTTATGTTTATTTTACCATTCCTATTAAATACTAGTTACTTCCTCCATTCCTTTTTATATGTCATCCAACACTATAAATCGTTGGTCCACAATACTTGTTATTTCATAAAATCAATACATAAATTACAATATTCTTCCTATTATACTCTTGATAGTTAATTAGTCTTGAAAATAAATATTTGACCAACCTAGACAAACTAATAATGAATTAATATTCATTGTAAATTTGTAATTACTTCATACATTGATTAATTACTCTCACCATTGCAATACTCTATAAAATATGATTTTGAAAAAGAAATGTCAACAAACAAATTAAAAATAAAAGATTAAATTATTTATCATTTATTGAAAAGTTGACTTCAATAAAATTTTAAATACAGGTAGAATTGTAAACTTACTTAGTTTCTTAATGCAAGTGAAATCTAAAAATGTGGCATATAAAAAAGAACGGGAGAGAGTATCATCGAGAAAAGGCCCAAAATGGTTCCTCATCTTTGGGTTAAGACTCAAAGTCATCCTTGAGTTTTCACATGGAGCACTAATAGTCCCTCATTTTTGAAATATTGGTGCACTTTTGGTCCTCCCCTAAACTTTTGCTATTTTTTAACATTAATTTTATCCACAATTTTATGTAAGGAATGTTCAATCGTCTTTTTATATATTTTAGTAGAAATAATAACTCTATGTGAGAGAAGGTGAGAAGAAGAACACATTGTTCTGTTTAGTAGAAATATTATTGCAGCTAAACTAAGAATATCTTGACATATGACGTTGCAAGAAAAGAAAAAATTGTACTATTGCACGTGAAATCGTCGTGATGAACCTCTCGACTTTACCTGCAATACAATTTCTACTAAACAAAACAAGGTGTTTTTCTTCTCACATTCTCTCACACATAGTTATTATTTCTACTAAATATATAAAATGACAATTGAACATTTCATACATAAATTATGAATAAAAACAATGTTAAAAAATAGGCATAATTTAGGAGGAGGACTAAAAGTGCACCAATATTGCAAACATGAGGGACTATTAATGCTCCATGTGAAAACTCAAGGATGACTTTGAGTCTTAACCCAAAGATGAGGGACTATTTTGGGACTTTTCTCGAGTATCATCTAATATATTTCTCAAAGTCTTAAATTTAATAAAGTCAAAAGATAAGATAGTACTCCCTCCATTTCATATTAATTGAATTGTTGAGGTGTTTCACAACCTTTAAGAAAAAAAGATTAAGACAGAAATTAGGCTTGACTTTTCATCTTTACCCTTACTAATTATTATCAAAATTATGATTAAAATAACTAAACATTAATTAATAACTAATTCTAATACCAACTAATGAAGGGTAAAGTTGGAAAAACATTCTAAAAGTAGTCTTGAAAATTGAACAATTAAGTTAATTTGAAAAATGAAAAATGTCTCAACAATTTAATTAATATGAAATGGAGGGAGTAATATTACCCCCTATTATTTATTGTTTTCTTAAAGAGTGTGTCAAGTCAATAGTGGACAACTATTGTTGGACAGAGGGAGTATTACTTTTCTCATACTACCAATTAGTAGTACTCCCTCTGTCCCATATTAACTAACCACCTTTCTAAAAATACATGTCCCAAATTATTTGATCACTTACTAAATCAAGACAAAATTAATCAAAAAAAATTATACTTTACCCCTTTAATTAATATCATCATCATGCTTAATGTTCCCGTAATTTCTTTTTGGAAGCTTAAACAAATTAAAGTTCCTAGAATTTATCTTTCCAAAGAGTTCATTAAATATTTAATTACTCATTTAATTTGTACTCTTGCTTTCACCCACTTTGGAGTACTTGTACTGTCATCATAAATTATCTTAATATCCATCAATATAGATAAAGGATAAATTAGTCAAATTGATCATTTTATTTGTGGTTTCTTAAATACCGTATAAAATAGAATATAATCAGTTATTATGGGACCGAGGGAGTATTAAATAACTACATAAAATAGTTGTAGACTAATTTAGAGTTTAACAATATCTTTAATAAGGTTTTAAGTTTAGTAAAATACATTTATATTAAAGTTCTCTTAAGGGGTGTGGTAGGTCATCAGAGATAGGGCGAAGCTAGGTGGGGGTTCGTGGGTTCGGACGAACCTAGTAGCTTTTTCGTAGACCCTATATTTGTACTAGAAATTTAAGTAATAACTTGTGAACTCCTAACAAAACTGATTGACAACTCAATGATAAAGAAGGAGAAGGAAATTTAGAACCCCCAAACTTCTAATACTGGCTCCGCCTCTGAATTTATTCAGAAATCGCGTAATATGAAATAGGAAATGTACATTCTATATAATTTTAGTTTAAGACCATTAACTTCAAAAAAAATCTTTTACTTTCTTAAGTTTCATGGCAACTCAAACTTTACAAACATATTGCAACGAAGTATCATTTATCTTCAAAAGGAAGCTCATAACGCCACTTATATATATAGTAACATTTCTTCTTTTTGTCTTTTGAGAAACTTTTTGCATGTCTAGAGTAAAGGTGTGCATTGGTCAGTTCAATTCAATTTTATGTATTATTGATTTTCAGTTTTTAAATATGTTAAATCAATAATCAAACCAATAAGATATTTTTTATTGATTTAACGGATATTGGACCTTAACGGTTCAATTTTCGGTTTAACAAATAAGAAAATACTCATAAAATAAATATATGACTTCTCCAATAATTTGACGACATGACAATAATATAACTTTACATAATGCTCATAAAATAGAAATAATAATGATTAATATAAAAAGAACTATACTAGTGCAACACAAATGAAAAAAAACTAAGACAATATATATATATATATATATATATATATATATATATATATATATATATATATATATATATATAAAATGCGAATTGAAGACTAAAGGGCAAATGTATAGTAACCAGTAAGTGTAAGGTAATGATATTAATATTTAATATTTAATATTTAATATTTATAAAGGAGTAAATTAGTAAATTACTGCAGTCTTAATGGATTATCGATTTACCTAATAATCTAAAATTAAATAACTAATAACCCGATAATTTTTTTAATAAAACCATTAAAAATCAGTTAATTCAATAATCCAATAATAATAAACCAATAACACTATTTTTTATTCAATTTATTGATCGGTTCAATTTTTACACACTCCTAATCCATAAAAGTCGATCATACGAAGAAAAAAAAATGGACAGAAAGCTATCTAGAATATTATGAACAGCTTGTTGGAAGCACTTGCAAAATCAACGTGGAACAATTGGAATATTCTCTAAGTTTACATGGCTAGAGAATAAGTCGATAAAGCTAGGATCATTTGGTACGCATGATGGGATAAACAAAAATATTTCACTAAATTATTTTATATTACTTTTTATATAAAATTGTAATTTCATCATATTAATACAAGTGATAGAGTAAAATAATTTCAAAATTATCTAATATCTAAATAAGTTAATAACAAATTTTATACTAAAATCATTATCCTTGCGATCACGTCGAATGTATGTGACTCATCGTGGGTAACTTCAAAAGCTTAACCACGAATGAAAGGGGAAGTTCCAAAAAGATGGATAAGTAGGACCCTCTTAACTTTACTAGCCTAATACTTTCATCCCCACATTTAAAAAAAAAATAAAAAAATTGATAATATTTTTATATTTAGACAAGTGTTAATTTAAAACTTCTCACTTTAATCTTAATAACAAATTCTTATAACCACAAAAATATCGTGTCATGATTAAGATCATAACTTCTTGTCCAGTCATATAACATGAAAAGAAAGAGTTACAATAATAGAACTATTTGTACAATCCGGGTAATTGAAATTAAGATTAGTTGCTCTTAGAACACTTATCAGGTGACACTTTTCGATTTTCGAAAGATATCTTTAAAACTAAATAGGATTAGATTAACTCCATCTCTTAGAATCAAAATTTTAGACATTCGAAAACTATAATAGTGTTATATGTTATTAGTTGCAACTTTGAGATCACAACTCACTAAGTCATAATTCAAAAAAAGTAAACAAAGTTACCAATGGCAGTATCAACAGCCCCAACAGCAACAACTTCAAGCCTTAGCTTCTCCCACTTGTCCTTTTTCCAACACAAAAAGACTTCATTTTTGTGCACAAAAAACAGCATAGTAAAGAGAAAATGTGAACACAGGGGAGTTCATGTGAAGTGCATGGTTTTGGAAAAAAGTAGTGCAGGAGAGGCTAAAAAGACTAAGAGACAAAGTGTGTATAAGCTGCAGACCTTAACTAGCTGGCTGTTGAAACAAGAACAAGATGGGATTATTGATGCTGAACTTACTATTGTTCTTTCGAGTATTTCGATGGCTTGTAAGCAGATTGCTTCTCTGGTTCAAAGAGCTGGAATTTCCAAACTTACTGGAGTTCATGGTGCTTTTAATGCTCATGGAGAGGACCAAAAGAAGCTTGATGTTGTCTCTAACGAGGTTTGTTAGTTTAACCGTTTAGTATTTGAAATTTGCTGGCTTGACTAATCTGGATACTTACTGAATTGCACAATAAAGGGTAAAGTGCTTCCTACTTAAAGGTTCTTGAATTTCAAGGTTTGAACCCGAGATCTTTAGTTAAGAGTACAGAGATTCCAACTATCCCACCAAAACTCGGAGGAAGCTCATTCTGGTAGTTAGTACATCTAACTAGGACTTTCACTAACTCCAAATCAATAAGATCATCTTATGTTGTTCTACAAGTGTGATTTTGATTATATTTATTTGTTGCCTCAGTAGTTTGAGGTTCTTGCAGTAAGATGTTAACATAGGAAGATTCAAGATAAACGTTTAGAGTATTAGTAGTATGGCATATTGAGCTAGATGTTAATGAAGGTTGATGTTTATGGCTTGGCCAGGTATTCTCTAATTGTCTGAGAGCGAGTGGTCGGACAGGGATTATAGCATCGGAGGAAGAGGATGTACCAGTGGCAGTAGAGGAGAGTTACTATGGGAACTATATCGTGGTTTTTGATCCTCTTGATGGATCATCAAATATTGATGCTGCTGTATCTACTGGCTCTATCTTTGGTATATACACTCCAAATGATGATTGTCTCCTTGATCTTGAAGATTCTACCACGGTATGTACCGGAGTACCTATGTATCCTCTCTTATCGAGATTCAGGAGAAGTAGGATCTTTTATTGTCATGCTTGTTATATATGCTAGATACTTGCTATAATCATTTTTGTCTATCTAGTTATGAATTGTATCAGATTGATTGGCTCTATGGTGCCTAATTTTTCGTCTGAATAGTTAGCCATATCGAATACACATGTTCAAAATTGCAGCTTGACACTGTGGAGCAGAGGTGCATAGTGAATGTGTGCCAACCAGGGAACAATCTTCTTGCAGCAGGGTACTGCATGTACTCGAGCTCAGTGATCTTTGTGCTCACGTTGGGAAATGGTGTTTTTTCTTTCACGTTGGATCCAATGTTTGGAGAATTCATCCTGACTCAAGAAAACATCCAAATACCAAAGGCTGGAAAGATCTACGCGTTCAATGAAGGAAACTACCAGTTATGGGATGACAGGTTGAAGAAGTACATCGATCATTTGAAGGACCCCGGTCCTAGTGGTAAGCCTTACTCAGCCAGATACATTGGCAGTTTGGTTGGTGATTTTCATAGGACTCTTTTATATGGTGGTATTTATGGCTACCCGAGAAACAAGAAGAGCAGGAACGGGAAGTTGAGGCTTTTGTATGAGTGTGCCCCAATGAGCTTTATTGTGGAACAAGCCGGTGGCAAAGGATCGGATGGCCAACAAAGAATTCTTGATATGCAACCAGTTGAGGTGAGTACAAACTGACTGCTACATCTTCTGTCAACAAGCTAAGTATGTTAGTTAATTTTTTTACTACCGTTTCTCTCTTTGCAGATACATCAACGCGTTCCGTTGTACATTGGAAGCATAGAAGAAGTTGAAAAATTGGAAAAGTACTTATCTTAATACAGATGTGAACTGAAGGGGATATTCATTACTTTTTCAACTACTTTAGTTTTGTAAGCAAACAAAACACATGAAGAGCTGTAAATTTGTATATTACTTGAAATGAAGAGCTGTAAACAAAGCCTTGGATGATTATAGAGTCTTGAAAAGCTTTGCAGTGATTCAATTCACTATACAGTTGGAGTGGTACTTATACGCCATATATTTTTAAAATTTTGCAAACATCGAGTAGCTTTAGTCGCCTCGAGCTCGAGGCTCAATGGACTGAATTGGAATAGTGTTGGTGAGGAGTTTAGTTGAGACAGAACACAAATAGAATAGGTTGAGATAGTTTATAACCATCTTTTTTGTTTTTGTCTTAATTTTTTTAAACTAGCTTAGTTTTTTAGAAGCCCAAAAAGGTCTTGTCTTCATGTGACGTATAGGTCATGGGTTCGAGACGTGAAATCATTCACCTATACTTGCATCAAGATAAGCTGCTTACATCACCCCTAGGGGTGCGGCCCTTCCTCAAACCCTGCATAAATACAAGATGTTTCGTGCACTGAACTACCCTTTTATATATCCAATGTGAGAGACTCTTTTAGCATTGAAATTATGGATCTTTTTGTCTTTCAAATAACCTACTGAATGAGCTTGAGGACATGAATTCACAGTACCATAATCAAAAGCTTGGCAAGTTAAATAGATTTTGAGCAAAAATATGACTTTGTTGGCATTGACAATTATCCTTTCCTCGAAAGAACTTCTGATTTTCCCAAGTTTCTCTTTTAAGTCCAAAGATTGCATCTTTTATTTGCATTAAAAGTGAAATCATCTTTCTGTTAGGTTTGTAGGGACACCCCAATTTGATCCCTTGAATTTTCAGCCACATATCTTTTGATCTTCAAGCAAGTTGCTCTTTAGTATTTTGGACCTTTAGATATTGTTGTGACAAAATTATGTTCACACAATTGTCAAAAGGGAAAAAGATAAGCAGGCAACACCAGTTGTCAATTCAGAGATAGAGAGAAAAAAATGGCTGAAGCTCTTCTTGGAACCAAATGCTCAAGCTCTTCTTCCATTTCTCATCTCTCTCCTAATTTCCATCTCTTCCCCACCAATATCAAGAGATCACAACATCTCATCCATGGCAGTTTCAGTCCTAATTCAAGAATTCGCTGCGAAGCAGCAAGCTTGGAAGGAGCAAAAACAGCTCCAGCACAGATCAAGAAACCGAAAAACAGATATGAAATGGTAAACTTGACAACATGGTTGTTGCAGCAAGAACAAGCAGGAAACATAGATGCAGAATTAGCCATAGTTCTTTCAAGCATATCACTAGCCTGCAAGCAAATCGCATCGCTTTTACAAAGGTCTAGTATTGTTAACATTACAGGAACTCAAGGCACTGTTAATATCCAAGGTGAAGATCAGAAGAAACTTGATGTTATATCTAATGAGGTTTGTTAATTTTTTTTTACCTTCTAACACTTAGATTATTGTGAAGTTTAGTGCACTGATCAGTAAAAATGTAATCTTTGAGTGTTGTAGTTGTTCTGCAATTGTCTAAGATCAAGTGGGAGGACAGGGATTATAGCATCAGAGGAAGAAGATGTACCAGTGGCAGTTGAAGAAACTTATTCTGGAAATTATATTGTAGTGTTTGACCCCATTGATGGATCTGCTAACATTGACATTGCCTTGACCACTGGATCAATTTTTGGAATTTATGGTCCAGATCAGCAATGCCTTGTAGATATGGATGATGATTCCACGGTAATCTCGCAATTCTAACATGAAACTTAAGTACAAGTTGGGGTCGGCTATATGAATCCTCATTGTCCATGTCACTCCGTTTATACTCATTTCAATACAATGTTGCATAAGATGAAATTGAAAAGCAATGTTTTATTTTATTTTGGATTTTCAGATTGATCAAGCCAGGGAGAAGTGTATAGTCAGTGTTTGTCAGCCAGGGAGCAATTTAGTAGCAGCAGGATATTGTCTTTATTCAAGTTCAGTGGTCTACACACTCTCGGTAGGAAACGGAGTATATGCATTTACTTTAGACCCTGCATATGGAGAATTTGTTTTGACACATGAAGATATCAAAATACCAAAGGCTGGAAGGATCTATTCCTTTAATGAGGGAAACTATGATCTCTGGGATGAGAAATTGCAGAGTTATCTTGACCACTTAAAGCAACCAGGTCCTAATGGCAAGCCATATTCAGGCCGTTACATAGGTTGTCTCGTGGGTGAAATCCATAGAATGTTGTTGTATGGCGGGATTTATGGAAATCCTAAGAACAAGAACAGCAAAAATGGGAACTTGAGGCTATTGTACGAGTGTGCACCCATGAGCTATATCGTAGAACAAGCTGGTGGCAAATCAACAGATGGCAACCAAAGGATACTGGAAATCATGCCTGAGCAGGTAAATTTGAAAATTTACATTCAGGGAAAACATAAATTAAGATTCTTTAACAGTATTTAGTTGAAGATTGAATTTAAGGTGTAGGTGGTGTGATATAACGATTAAAAAATGAGCAACGTAATGTGGAACGACAGCTCAAACATCATAGTAGTGTCTTTTTCAGTTTTTCGTAAGCCCATAGGACCTTAATTACTTTTCTTTGATGCAGATACATCAGCGAACGCCTATTTTTATTGGAAGCCCAGAAGAAATTGAGAAGCTGGAAAAGTACCTAGCCTGAAAACTATCTCATTTGATGTATCATCTGATGTGATGCAAGTTATGTACCATAAACATTTTAGTTTATCAAACGACGAAATGTACCTAAGAGGCTTCTATCTTACTCAAAATCCATCTTATATTTTACAAATGAATGAATATTTGAAATTTAGAACTTGAAAAGGTAATTCTATTGGATTTCATAAATAAGGTCAGCTGTGATGAATTCTAGCATGTCAGCCTCCATATTGATCTGTTGAAGAATTTAGTCAATTTCTTGCACACAAGTTGTAATGTCTCGAGCTTCTGTTACTCTTAACTGCAAAGATGTAAAATGATACAGAATCGATTAGTCTTATGGCCTCTATTAGCTCTTTGTACAAAACAAAAAGTAAAGCTGAAAGTGAAGCAACTACCACTTACCAGGACTTAAAAGTTGGATACGTTTGGTAACCGATTTCACAGTTTTCACAGTATCTGAACCTGAAGAATCAATGATAAAATTGAAATATATGTAGATCACTTTCACATGAAAGAAGTTTACATTCAATTGTACAGTCAAGAATTCCCTTTTACCTAGTAAACTTGTATCTTTCTCTGAAAAGACTTTGGTAACTGTCGAGGAAATCTGTGATGTTATTTGGTTTCCATCAATGTTGACATTTCCAGACTCATATGGTGACCTGTGCATTAAACATTAGATGGAAACTTAGCTTCTGTAGATAAGCTGGCATTATGGATGTAACAAGAAATCTTTCTTCATGGACAGAAAAACAAGAAATTATACCCTGAAAAGGACTCTGGAGAAAAGTCCAGTTTGTCCTGGCAAGAATGATCAACCCCTTGTACATCAATGTCGAAATGATGCAGCAGCTCAGAAAGATTAAAATTCTCACCCAGAAGATCCAAATTAGATAAATCCAAGTCAAAAGTATCTCCTTCCTTCTCAGAATCAGATGTTGAAACCGTGTCAGGAATGTCTGAGGCATCAAAATCTAACCTACCTTTTACTTGATCTCTCCTCACAGACCTAGTCAAGTTTGCTTTAACTGGTGAGGAAGTCGAAACACAGTGATTTCTTTCTATGGAATAGTATGCTATTTGTTTGGTGGGGGTCACTTGAATTGTTTCTGAAGAGATTATCATGTGGTTAGTCGACATTAGATGAGAGGGAGTAGCTTCTTTGATGGAAGTTGCTGTTGAACAAATTCCAAGCGGGGATATAGATTTGTCAGTTTGGGATGAAGATTCTATTGGAGGTGTCTTGGGGTCAGAATAATTAGTTAGAGGGGACTGAATGGGGTGGTCTGACAAACACTTGGCATTGTTAGATCCTTGGACTGGTGACCTTTTGGGTTCATCAATGGGATCTGATGGCTGAATTGCTGAGCTCTTCAAATTGTTGTTATGCTTATCATCTTGTGGCATTGCACTAGCACCTGCAAGAAAAGGGTACTGACTACTCAGTGATCACCGTAAGATTAAAATATGAGATTCATAAAGTCTAACATCAATAAAATTTACCTTTAAGTAGCAACTGATTGGTGGGTGACCGTGTACGAGATTTTTTGGCAGTTATGGAAACATCCTTGGACCCTTTTCTTTTTGAAGCTGTCGGGATGGAAACTGGAGTAGTAAGTTTCATCGTATCAGCAGCAGTGTTGGAAGGTGTTGATGCTGACATAAGAACTGGACTAGTGTATGCAGAACAATAACCTGATAAATTTGATAATGATTAATGTCACTACAGAAATTGTCCAAAATAAGTGGTCTAAGAATGGATTGTCTTCTGATACTTGCATTTAAGGAATAGTATAGGCATTTTGAACATGGAATAGTAGATCTTTCAGGTAAAAAACAATGGATCATTATTGTATCATGGGAATGACACAAACTCAATCCTATCTTGTTAATGGTGATGCTACATCCCTATTTTTTTCCTTCCAAGTCCTGCAACTCTATCTGTGAATATATGTCCAATCCGCAACAATATAATATAAGCACAATGGACTTTATTGAGGAGCCAAATTTAGTAAGACATCAAGCAAATGCTTTACTGCGTATTGCAATTGCCTAATTTGACTATCACATCCGTGTATAGAAAAACAAAGTTTTGAGAGGTTAGATAGGTTGTTTGTGTTGAAATTAAATGTTAGTTGATTGAAAGAGTCAAAAGAAGAAGAAAATCCAACTTAAGTTCATCAGTCATAACTGAAAAACTACTGGTACAAGCTTAATGCAAAGCCAATAGGAAACATCATGATGTGTGCGCCTACAACATCATCCTTCAAGTTAATACAGAGACTATGTTAAGGTCTTAAGGATTTATAAATACAAGGATGTCTCCATATGATGTTGTTAATGTTTTCTTTTTTTGTATGTTTTATATTGGTTTTCATATTAGTTGTCATGTTTTCTTCATTTCATATTTCCTCATTCATAATTATTTTTATTTGATTCATTTGAACCAAGGGTCTTTTGGAAACAGCATCTCTATCTCCATGAAGTACGACTAAGATTTGCTTATGCTTTACCTCCCCAGACTTCAGTTATGGTCTATGAAATTACACTGGATATGTTGTTGATGTTGTAAAGATCCCATATAACACTAATGAAAAAGTATAACAAACACATAGACAATTATATAGAACTCTTTGGTGAGGATAGCTAAAATAGCAATAAAAAGACCAGAATTGAAACCTGCTGAAATTGGTGAAGACCCAATAGCTTGTTGGAGCAAAGGGCCTGAATTGGGCATTGAAGAAGCAGGCACTGGGGCAGACAGCAGCAGATTTGCACTTGCATTATAACCATTCATAACTTCTTGCATCCCTCTTAACAAATTCTGAACCTGCAATTTTTCTTGCTCTAAAAACACTTTCTGCTCTTTCAAACATATGTACTCATCCAACATTGCTCCTAAACTCAATAAACTCCTAGGCGCCTGTTCAAATATCACAAAACATAAAACCAAAAACAATTACAAAAAAAATCAAGCTCTCAATATAATTTATTAATACATAAAACAGTCGCAAACCCAGACTTAAACACTATAGGTTCTAAAATCAATAGTAGATCTAAATCCATATAGTTTCAAAGCAATGAAAATACATAAATCTTAAATTTTGGATACGCTTTGATAGGATCTACCAATGTATGTGAATTTATTACCTCATTGACGGGTAATTTGGATAGGAGAATTGAAGCTTCGGAGCGGAAAGTGGAGCGGGTTTCGGTGAAATGGTTATCGGAGAGGTAACGATCGACGATGAAAGCAACTTGGACAGGAGTTACTTTTCCTTTGCCTATGTTTTCAGGTTTTTTTGGTTTGGTTTGCTTCCCCATTTTCGATTTCTGCATCTGTGCGAATTAAGCAGAAATCGGAGAAGAAGAAGGAAGAAAAATGAGCGGAGAATTTTTGGGGGGAAATTGCAGTGACTTGTTGGAGTTATGAATAAGGAGGGAAAGGGCAGGAGAATGTGAAGGACTTTATAATAAGCGCGGGACTATCTCAAAACAAAACAAAAAGGTAAAAAAGTTCTTTAAAAAAAATGAAAAAGCGGTAAAACAACATAAGAATATAAATATATATTTATATTTAGAAACTACAAAAAAAAAAAAGTAGTATTTCTTTAGTTTTATTTTTAAATTTTGTGATCCTAAATTAAAGGTATGTCAATTGTAATAAAATATTTTTTAATATTGTGACATTAAACATGTTATATAGAGAATTGAAAATTAAAGTGTTGTCAGAAAAGAAAAAAGATCATTCTTTTTTAAATAGACTAAAAAAAGTAATTTATTATTTTTTTAAAATGAAGAAAATAATAATTAATAATTCAAAATATTTAAAAAATAATGATGAAAGAAAATATACTTTGACTATCCAAATACTTCCTCTAATCCAACATAAATGAATTTTTGGAGTGTTGCAGATCTTTAAAGAAAATTAATTAAATGACACTAACTAAAGAATTAATTTGTCAATATTACCTCTTTGTTACTTCCCCAACCTTTTTTTAAAACTAGGTACTCCCTTTTCATTTGTCCCTAATTATTTGTCTACTTTTAAATTAACACACTTATTAAGAAAATAATTATGGACATAGTAAATTTACCATTTTATCCTAATTAATTGTGAAGTTGATGAATTAAATGAGATTTTCAAGAAGTTTTACCTTTTTCAAAATTGATTAATTGAGAATATAATAGGTAAAAAAAACTTGTCCTTTCTTGATTTGTCAAAATTGACAAGTAAAAAAGAAAAATTGGACAAGTAATTAAGAATAGAGGGAGTAGTTGAAAGCATCATTAAAGAGAGTAATTCTGATGAAAAAAAATTAATTAATACATCTTTAAACTGAAAATATCATTTATTTTGAACCATAAAAATGCTCCAAGGTGTAAATCCTCTTCAATTCACCTCTGACTAGCTCCAGTTTTTCCGTAGATTTATTTTTCTAAAAACTAAAATTATATATATATATATATATATATATATATATATATATTCATTAAATTTGATTTTTTTAAAAACTTCCAAAAGTTAGCCCAGACTACATTTTGGGTGAAATTTCACTTCCACTCATAAAACTTTAAATTTTTTTCAAGTATAATGCATATTCAAACACAATATTAAATTTTGAAAACTATTTTTTCCAAACAACTTCAAAAACTCAAAATATATAACCAAACGCTAGCTAGCTACGTCTATTTCATACACTTTTATATTGAAGTGTTTGACACCTATTTTCATGAGAAAATCCGACAATAAAATAATAGTACATCAGATACCCTGATTAGGTAGAATTGAACTAAGTGCTAACAAAGTATATCATCCTTCAGGTCAACAAGCAAGCGTGGGTTTAAAATTGGTTGAGTAATGCTAGGCTCTGCAATGTCCAAAATCCAAACTTGGTTTCACCATGTCACTGAACAATACGTCCTACAATGTCATTATTTTAATGTCAATTAGGAGTCATTTGGTGTAGGATATAAGGTATAATAATACCTTACGTTTGATTGGAGGTATTAGGTATTCATGAGATTATTTATCACCATTTATACCTTAATAATGGGATAAGTTATCTCATATATCCTCGAATAGTTAATCCCGAAATAACTTACTCCCAACCATATGACCCCTTTGCAGATGTACTAATAACTTTTTCCATGTCTCTTTTGGTTATGATAAATGTATTTAGCAGAGTAGTCATTCATAATCTGATTTCTCTAATAAGTAATTGTCATTAATAATCGTAAAATAGACTACTTCACATGATAAGTTCAGCTAGATAAGCCTTGCAAATTTAAAACCTCAGTTGATTATGAGGTAAGAATTGCTAACAGATTCAAATAGTAAGACAGATCCAATTGAGGTAAATGAGTAAAGTGATGATAAATTAAACAGATCCACAATTTAAACTTTATCGAATATAAACTGCAAAATGCACATAGATCCAATTCTAAGGATAATGGTTGAACCAAATAAACAGGTTTCCGTAGATTAACTCCAGGGAACAAGCAAATAAAACATCTATGGAAAACTGCTTCATAAATTTCACAAAACTGCAAGTGCAATTTCATTCTCAACTTAATTGATTCAACCAGCTTGCTGGCTCATTCAAGTTTCAACCAGTGAGCCACAACCAACTTGGGACCTGCAAATCGAAGTCTTGTAAACACCAACAAATCAAGGTACTAACTACTAACCATGAAATAGAACAAGATATAGACAGCTATGTAAATAGAAATAGAAACTTAATAGTCATAAAACAAAGATAGAACACAACCGCCAGAATTAAAGTACTACTATTACAACACTGCAGATTGTCTTCGAAAAATTACAGGATAGCACTAGCTATCAAGACACATTACATTGCCATAGCCAAAAGACCATCAACAGGAAGTTGTGGTTTGGTATCATCCAAATTAATTCTCATTCACATCCTCTTCGTCTTCATCCTCGTAATATTCTCCCTCCTCATCAGCAGTGGCATCCTGGTACTGCTGATATTCAGAAACCAGATCATTCATGTTACTTTCTGCCTCAGTGAACTCCATCTCGTCCATTCCTTCCCCAGTGTACCAATGCAAGAAAGCTTTTCTCCTGAACATAGCTGTGAACTGCTCGCTCACACGCCTAAACATCTCTTGAATGGATGTTGAGTTCCCAATGAAGGTAGATGCCATTTTAAGCCCAGTTGGTGGGATATCACAAACAGTTGACTTGACATTGTTTGGAATCCACTCAACAAAGTAGGAAGAGTTCTTGTTTTGCACATTGAGCATCTGCTCATCCACTTCTTTCGTGCTCATTTTACCCCTGAACATAGCAGAGGCAGTCAAGTATCTTCCATGACGTGGGTCAGCTGCGCACATCATGTTCTTGGCATCCCACATTTGCTGTGTGAGCTCTGGCACTGTCAAAGCCCGGTATTGCTGAGAACCACGTGAAGTCAATGGTGCAAAACCAACCATGAAAAAGTGAAGCCTAGGGAATGGAATCAGATTCACGGCTAACTTCCTAAGATCAGAGTTCAACTGTCCAGGGAAACGCAAGCAACAGGTGACACCAGACATTGTAGCTGATATCAAATGATTTAGATCTCCAACTGTTCCATTCAAAAACGGAGATTAAAACAGTGAATATTATGATGGAACATGCTCCACAATAAGTTTCAACAACCAAACATATCAGATAATTCACAACTTCAAGGAGTTAAATTCAAAAACTAACAATAAATATCGAACATGGTCAGGTAACAACAATCAAATAGATGACGCAAAGAAAAGCACAATCGAGATGCTGAAATGACTTACAGCTTGGGGTGGTAAGCTTTAGGGTTCTGAAGCATATGTCATATAGAGCCTCGTTGTCGAGAACCATGCACTCATCAGCATTTTCAACCAATTGATGCACGGACAAGGTAGCATTATAAGGCTCAACAACGGTATCAGAAACCTTAGGTGAAGGGAAAACGGAGAAGGTAAGCATCATTCTGTCTGGGTATTCTTCTCTGATCTTTGAGATCAAAAGCGTTCCCATACCAGACCCTGTTCCTCCACCCAATGAATGGCACACTTGAAATCCTGGGAAAATCAAACAGAGAAAACGTCAACAAATCCATCAAATTGCACAGATCTACAACAACAACAACAACACATGAAAACAAAATGCTCTAAAAAATGCCTTAACACAAACCTTGAAGGCAGTCACAGTTCTCAGCTTCCTTACGAACAACATCGAGAACGGCATCAATCAATTCAGCACCTTCGGTGTAATGCCCCTTAGCCCAATTGTTACCAGCACCAGATTGTCCAAAAACAAAGTTATCAGGACGGAAGATCTGTCCATAAGGACCAGATCTGATACTGTCCATGGTACCAGGCTCCAGATCCATAAGAACAGCCCTAGGAACATACCTTCCACAGGTAGCCTCATTGTAATAGACATTAATTCTCTCAAGCTGGAGATCAGAATCACCAGCGTATCGTCCGGTAGAATCAATGCCGTGTTCGGCACAAACAACTTCCCAGAACTTGGCACCAATTTGGTTACCGCATTGTCCACCTTGAATATGAAGGATTTCACGCATTTTGAAACTGAAATCTGGAGAAAATATGCAGAAATGAAAGAGAAAATGTGTAGATCTAACAAAATTGAAACACAAATGAGAAGAGAAATAAATGCAGGGACAAAGGAGCGAGGGGGTGGGGTGTTTTATAGTGAGATTGAAAAGCGTTTTAGGGTTTGTAAGAAAGGGGCGGATGAGCTGTAACGGATAGTGAATTTACGGCACAGATCATTTTTAATTTTTTTTATCATTTTAGGAAGAATTTTGAAATTTGAAAATTAAGGGGACCAGTTGGATCAAGACTTCAGACTTGCATTGATTTTTTTCTCTTGCCACAAAGTGAGGAGCTTGGTAAGGTGTCCATTTTCGATTTTAAATATGTTAAAACTATTAATAAGATATTTTTATTGATGTATCGATTTAACTAATAAGAAATATTTATAAAATAAATATATGACTTCTAAAATAATTTGATGCGATAAAATAATAATGTAACTTCACAAACGCTCATAAAATTGAAAAAGTAATAACTAATATGAAAAGAATTATACAAGTGTAACATAGGAATAAGGGTGGGCAGAGTATGGTACGGTACAGTATTTGAAATTTTCGATATCATAATTTTGGTATACGGTTTTTAAAATATTATACCATTATCATACCAATTTAATTCGGTATGGTTCGATATATTGAAGTTCGATTTCGGTATTCTACGATATGGTAATCGGTAACCATAATTTGTTCAACTTCGACTGATATATACTCGTATAATAGATTATTATAACTTCGACAATTAAAAAAAGTGTCAATTGTATCATACTAACACATTATACATGTAGAAATATATATATGCCAAATAAAGTACAAACAAATCTTTTTGTTAATCAATTACTTCAAATACATTTTAATCAAAATAGAGTAGTCCAAGTTTTAACTTCTAAACATCTAGTTTATACTAATACAAGGTCTCATCTTTGTTAGTATTTTAATAATATATACATATATTAACTAAGTAACTATATACTTAGGTATGGTATTCGGTATTTCGGTATGTTATTTCTAAATACCAAATACCATATCGAATATTAAAAAAAATTAAAATATATACCAAATACCATACCGAATACCAAAAAAAATTAAAATATATACCAAATACCATAATACCAAACCCACGGTATTAAAAAATTCAGTATGGTATGGTATTTCGGTGTATATCATACCATGCTCACCCTTAATTCAAAGTGATTATGAAGTGTGAATTGAAGCTAAAGAGCAAAAATAGTAACTAGTAAGATACCGAGAGTAATATCTATTATTTATCTATGGTTAAAGTAGTAAATTACTACAGTCTTAATGAGTTATCGGTATGCAATAACTCAATATTGAAAAATCAAAATCGAATCGATAATCTGATAAAAAAAATCAAAATTTCATTAATAACTTGTTAACTCAATAACCCAATATTAATAAATCAACATCAATTTTTTCCAGTTCGATTTATCGATCAATTTGATATTTGCACACCTCTAAACTTGGGTTCAATATGTTTTTTTAAAGTAATTAATTTAATTCTGCCAAACACATATACAAATTCTCTAATTTGCTCCAAAATTTTTGTCACACCAACTTAAAATTGTTCATTTTAACTCTTCAATTTTATATTTCATGTCACACTTTGTTTGGATTGTTGTTACATATTGTTTCACAACGTATCATATTATATTGTATTGTGTTATATTGTAGCGTATTGTATTATATTATTTTAATGAATACAATATTTGGATAGATCATATCGTTCTATGTCGTTACATAATGACACATATCCACAATTTGAATGACAAACCTAGTAGAAAAGTTGGGTACAAAATAGAACTACTATGAAAATATTTGGCATAAAGAAAAACAAAATTATATAAATAATAAGTGAAGACAAAATAGAATAAAATATTAAAGTAACGACGAAATTATATCAGATTGATCGTCATTACCTAAATATAAATTTGAATGATACGATACAATAAAAATTAAGTACGAATCAAAACAAATGTTATATTTAAACTCCCAATACAATGCAATTCAATGGGTAAGTGTTCAATAATCAATACGTGTGAAAACAACATCAAAAAGGTAAAACATCAATAATGAGAGTTTTTCTTTTCAAGCAGTTCTCTTAAATCATACTCCATCTGTCCCTAATTATTTGTCTTTTTTTTTTTTTTTTATAATTGTTCATAATTATTTATCCATTTTGATTAATTAAGAAAGGACAATTTTTTTATCTATTATACTCTCAATTAAATGACTACTTCTTTTGAAAAATGTAGAACTTTTCATCCATTTCATAATTAATAGAGATAAAATGATAAATTCACTATTGCATTAATTATTTTCTTAATATGTGTGTCAATTCAAAAGTGGACAAGTAATTAGGGACATAGGAGTATGAATTTTTTGAAATATGGCAAAAAATGGATTAAAGCGTGCCACTTTTGCAAAGTACTTCATTGTGCTAATTATGTGCCTAAATCTATAATCGTGACAAATGTTCTAAATATTTAACATAAATCTATAATAGTCATTTATGCTAATTATGTGCCTAAATCTATAATCGTGAAAAAAATAAATTAAATCACTATTTAGACTTAGTTCAATTTTTACGAGGGAAAATATAACCCTTGCAAATTATTCTTTCAGATAATATTGGATTTCAATCTAATTTTTGCTCATATATTTTTTAATCTTACAAATGAATATTAGATAGTTCTCTGACATTTGATTAACCTGCAAAAAAATATTAAATCGTGATATAACATTTTTTCAATAGAATTTATGATTTGTTTCAAAAAAATAATTGGCCAATAATACAAATTATCCGTAAATTGTACGAAAGAAAAAAAAAAGACATCTTATGAACAACTCTTGAATTCGAGACAAGGGATAAAAATCACTCAAATATTTAACAATTATTACCATTGATCTATTTTTTTTACATTTGGTTTTGATAATAAAAATAGATCAGCATAATATGCATGAAAAGATACTTTTAGCATATTCTTAATACAATAAATAATCAATAGAGTGATAAAATCCCAAAATTAAGCATCTATTTATCAATTCTTGTCCGTTAAAATCACAAAATTTCCTAAACGCCTCTCATTGTTGTCGTGTTTTAAATTATAAATAGTTAAGAATATATGATTTTTATTTCTCCACAATTATATTTTGGGTATATAATATTACTGTTATTATATATTAATAATATCTATACATAAAATATTGTTATAAATTTTCTCAAATTATATTTTTAGCATCAAGATGGCTCAAATATAAAGCAAGTTAAATATTTATATTATTTCTCTAAAATGTTAAGGCCCCAAAAAATTAAATAATTTTAATCTCACTTAAAATGATATTAAAATGATCTGTAAGAAATCATATAAGTTTATATTTTTTTTAAAAACTATCTATTCTTTAGCATAAATATTTTAGAACTTTGACTTAAACCAATCAAACTTTATATTAATAATAAATAAAGTCTCTTAGATAAAAATCCAAGATAATGTATTATAAACGAGTGACGACTGACGACTAACATCTATTAATTATAATTAATTCATACATTTATAAATAATAATGCTCCATATATTACTATAGGCAGTTAAACACTTCATATTTGAAACATTAAATGGTAATAGAAATATAATGATAAAAAAAAAAATACTAACTGTTCAATTTGATATAAAGAGAGTGAAGAATGATTGTAACTTTCTAAAAAATTCATTGTGAAAAGCAATATCTCAAAAAATATTAATAAAAAAGTATAGATAAAATATTTCTTTAAAAACTCTATTTTTTACAAATATTTTTTTTAATCTAATTTAGATAAAAGAAATTAATGAAGAAGTTGAAAGAGTGTAAAAAGTATTTTGCGAGAAAAAAAATAAAAATAAGACAATAAAAAATATAGAAAATTCAAAGGTCAACATTGCTTTTTTTATACTTATTATAACTGATGATTTATTATTTTTACATCTAGTTAATTAATTCTTACTAGTTAAAATAATATTTTAAAAAATATTCCCTCCCATTGTTGTGGATAGGTTATAACAACGTTGACTATTTATTTTCAATATTTTTGATTGTTTAATCTTTATTTTTTTTCTCTATAAATACTTTTTATATCTTTTCAACTTCTTCATTAATTTTTTTAAATCTAAATTAGATTAAAAAAATCTTTGAAAAAAATAGAGTTTTTTTTAAAGAAAGTATTCTCTATACTTCTGTATTGATGTTTGTGGTACTATTATTTTTCAACAATGGTATTAAGGCTTCACATGAAATTTTTATGAAGCTACTACAATCATCAAGTGCAATTAGTGTAAGAAAAATATGTATGACTAAGCATCATTTTCAATCTTCTAAATATTTGATAAATGGTATGTATTTTTTGGTCTAATTCTTTCATATATTTGTATATACACTAGGGGTACATGGTCGAATTGGTTCGGGTTTTTCATATATCAAACCAAACTATTAGTGTCGGATTTTTAAATTTATAAACCAAACCAAACCAATAAAACTCGGGTTTTTCAACCTCGGTTTTTTTGGGTTTTTTGGATTTTTCCGGTAAAGTATTCATACAAACATATAATTTACTTGTACTTCAAATATTTCTTTAGTCCTACCAAAAAACAATTATCTAAGGTGTTTCTTAAGAAAATAACACAAAATATGATATGATTAATGACACTAAAATATCCAACAAAAAAAAATAATGAAATCGCGTAAAATAAATATTGCAAATTAACAATTCATAATGAAAATGATCATAACTTAAAAGTACTAAATCATGTTAAAATAAATTTAATAAGTATTAGTTACATGACTAAATATTAAAGGAAATTAAAATTAGATTATGTATTTTAATTGTCTAAACCAATGTAAAACTAAAGAACAAATATTCAATATTATTGTCATTCTTAGTGTTAAATTGATTTTCTTTTTGCATTAGTATTAATTTGATTTTGATTTAAGCTTTATTATAATTACTAATATATGTAGACTATAATATTTATTGAACCATTCATAATTCTAAGTTTCAAACTTGAAATAATATATTAAAAGATAAAAACTATGAAAAGTATACGAAAAATTTAAAAATGATATCAAAGTAAATATTTTTATGTATAAAATAAAATTTTAAAATTATATATATAATGTCGGGTTGGTTTGGTCTCGGGTTGGGTTGAGTTTTTTTAGTTAAAACCAAACCAACCCAAATATAGTCGGGTTTTTTTTTCAATACCAAACCAAGTCAAACCAAACTACTAATCGATTTTTTTTTGGTTTGACTCAATTTGCGGTTTAATTCGATTTTTGGTTCGATTTTGTACCCCTAATATACACATTGATATATGCATACACTTTTATATCGAATGAGCTTTAATAAGGTGTGGGACTAGTCTATGATTTTAAGGTTTCTTTCATATTTATATCTTGTAATTTTAAATAGAGTAAATTTTAGGTTTAGCAAACATAAAAATCATATTTGTATGTTATAGCTATAATTTGCATAATTGCGTTTCATACCAAATTTTATATTTTCTATGGAGCTATTGATCTATATATTTCGATATTCATTCCAATTGTACAAGTATATATTTGGAATATGTATACAAATAAGAAACTGACTTGACTGTAAATTGTATAAGTATATGTTTTTTTGTTATGATTTTCAGTCGTATATGTATATGTGAATTATATGTATTTAAATATAAATTTGTATATGTATATATATGTATATGTATATGTAACTATATTTTTGTATACAGTTAATGTTGATGAATTTCTGTAAATTGTATAAGTATATATTTTTTGTTGTGATTTTCAGTTGTATATGTATATGTGAATTATATGTATTTAAATATAAATTTGTATATGTATATGTAACTGTATTTTTGTATACAGTTAATGTTGATGAATTTCTTCTTATAAAAGTGAATGGTATATAATTTTAGAAGTTGTTTGACATGAGATATAAGATTTAATAATTACAGGATAAAATAGAAGATTATTTTATCCTACATTTGATTAGAGGTATTAGGTAATCCTTGAATTATTTATCGAGGGGATTTTTATTATAGTGATGTGATGACTTATCGGAGGTATTAGGTAATAACTTGTCCCCAACCAAACGACACCCTATTGTTATAAAAATAGTTCACATATATTGATATTGTTATCAAAGTGACTCACATATGGGTTCATCTAAGAGAAGTAGAAAAACATATTTTGTAATTTTTATTCTTAATTTTTTTTTAAAAATCATGTAGGAGTATATTTGTTCTCACATATGATTATTTTTTTTTAGACATCTTTGATTGTCATTATTTGAATTTTTTATTCTTATTTCATTTTTTTTCTTCCCCTTTTAGTGTAAAAATATGAGAAATAAAAAGAAAAAAGTGTAATTGGAAAAATGTGAAAAAAGTAATTTAAAAAATCTAAAACTAATTTTTTGCGGCTATATTATTAAAAAAAAACATTCTATCTGTAAAATTGGAGCATCTATGATAAATTTTAAAAGAAAGTTAGTAAAAAAATGAATTTGGCCATCAAGATAATAAATTCAAAATAGTCGTTGAATAAAAAATCCAAAAAATAAACTTGTGAAAAGGCAATACATTCCTACACGAATCTTTTTAATAAAAAAGAAATTAAATTAAAATTTTCACTTTCGTTAGAGGAAAAGGATATATGTGAGTTATTTGTATAATAATAAGAGTGTATATGTATCACTTTTATCCATACTCATACTGGAGCCCGACTAAATTTAAATTTACATCGAAAAATTCCATATTAAAATTGAAACGCTCTCTAATATAAAAGACCTCGTACCCAGAAAGACTCGACCCTAAGACCTCATATTAAAGATAAAAAAGTACTTAGTACTTTATTTCTTATTTTTTGGTGAAATTTCTCTTATCTTATATTACTCCTTATTAGAAGTGACACTTTAGAGGACGAACACGTCACTACCAAGTTGTACACAAAGCATTTCAAATTGTACTATAAAATTAATTGTGGCTCATTAATTGTACACGTGTCTTTCTACATATACAACAACCCACATGAATAGTTACTTTTCTGACTTTTTTCCTCAGCTTCTCTCTCTATATATTCGTTTCTTTTTTCTTTTTTTCTACTTTCCATTCTCCCCTTTTACTCTCTTTAGTTTATCTTTGATCTTAAATTTTTCATAGATTTTTAAAATATTTTGAATTATTAATTATTATGAATTATAATATTCTAATTTTTACGTAGTTTACAAATATATAAATTTCATTTTAAAAAATTTGAAGATACCATACGCAAATTTACGGTCAAACTTAAACTATTTGATTCTCGAGAAATAAAAAGTGTCACATAAAATGGGATAGACGAAGGATACCTCTCAATTAAATTTATTTCACTTTTTATTTTCCATTTTTAACATAATTTTTCAAGTTGGATTTCTAGGAATTCTATTGTAGACCCATTTAAATTTTACCTTTTTGTTTTAAACTAGAGAACTTGGCCGCACTTCGCGCGATCATTAAAAATTAAATATTTTTGATTAATTTTATATTTACTCTGTTGTTTAATCGTAATATTATTATTTGTTTTAATAATATGAAGATTGTGAAAAAAATAATGATTGACAAATTTTACATCTATTAAATGAGGAAGAATATATTTTTTATCAAATAAGTTAAAATATATTTGCTAATAACAAATTCTTCCATTGCATGAAGTTGATCCTTTAATATATAATATATATTCCGGTGTACCATTCTCCTTAAATGTCTAAGAAATATCTCGTAATGTGAAATAACATTGTAATACTCCCTCTGTCCGTAATTACTTGTCCACTTTTAAATTGACACATTTATTAAGAAATAAATTATTGACATAGTGAGTTTATCATTTTACCCCTATTAATTATGAAGTAGATGAAAAGTTCTGCAATTTTCAAAGTAATTAGTCATTTAATTGAGGGTATAATAGGTAAAAAAAATTGTTCTTTCTTGATTTGTCAAAATGGACAAGTAATTAGGCACAACTATAAAAGGAAAAGTGAACAAGTAATTAGGGACAGAGGGAGTACTAAACAAATGCATCAGCAAATGAAATTTATATTAAAAATATATTGAATAATGACGTAATGATACCTTAATAGAATTTCCTATCCATTTTAAAAAAAACTTCACCCTTTCAATTTCGTTATATCTTCTTATTTAGTAGAAGAATCATCATTTATTATATTCTACTCCACCTTAATTTGTACCATCAGAGTTTTAAGAATAAACATTACATTTTAAATCGAAATAAAAAATCATTGAAAAATGCCAGAAAAAATAATAATAGTATATGAAAATTGAAATAAGGTGCAAGAAAAGCGTTTTCACGATAATTTTTTGAAATATATTGATAACAATTAAAATGGAGTTGTTATTTTTTATCTTTAAAATTAAGTTTGATTGAATTGAATTAGTAGAATGAGAAAAAATATTAAACTAATAACTTTTTAATGTTATTAAATGCATTTTCTTTTTAATTGAGTAGTAGATTAAAAGTTCCGAATTAGGATATTAAATTAATATCTTACTCTCTCCTTAATTATTATGGTATTGAAAACATTTATTTTCCTTAAATGGTGATTCATTTTCCATTTACGGTTATATCCAATTAATTTCTAATGTATTGAATGTGGTTATGGGATATTGAAATAATATCTTTATCTTTCCTTAATCATAATAAAATTATAATTTAACATTTATTTTTCTGAAATGATAATTTTGTTTTAATTCCTAGAACATATTGTTTACTATATTGAATGTAATTATAATAAAACATATTGTATTTAGTATGACAAAAGAACTCAAAAATTTGAGAAATTAGATAAATAGTAATCTTAGCTTCTAAGAAATGTCACATCATCATTTACATATCCAACTTTATATATATAAAAAATTAAATTTTTAACATAAAATTTTCAATCTTTTAAAGTTAAAAATAAATGTTAAAAATAAAAATAAAAATCAAGGCAATAATTATTTTAAAGAAAAATATAACCAAAATTGTCAGAAAAAATTGATAAAAATAAATAAGTATCAATTACTAAGAATGGGGTCACTACATTTTCTATTTTAACTTTATTGTTACATATGGATAGAAACTTTTAGAAGAAGAAATGATCCAAAAATTTAAAAATAATGATTCCTTAAATGGTGATTCCTTTTCCATTTACAGCTTTCCAATTAATTTTTAATGTATTAAATATGGTTATGGATATTGGAATAATATTTTTATCTTTCCTTAATCATAATAAATTATATTTTAACCTTTGTTTTTGTAAAATGATAATTTTCTTTTCATTCGACAACATATTGATTAATATATTGAATGTAATTATAATAAAACATGTTGTATTTGTTATGACAAAAGAATTCAAAATTTTCAGAAATTAAATAAATAGTAATCCTAACTTCTAAGAAATGTCACAAATATATATATATATATATATCTAAGAAAATGATATAAATTACATTAATGATTAAATGAAGATTAAGGAAAGAAGTAAAAGAAATTAATAATAATATTGATGATGATAGGAGTTAAATAAATCATTTTTTATATATTATAAATTTTCAATATAAATTTTTCAGTCTTTTAAAATTAGAAAATGCTAAAAAACTAAAACTAAAACTAAAAATCGAGGCAACAATTATTTAAGGAAAAAATAACAAAAAATGTCAGAAACATTGATAAAAATAAATAAGTATCTATTACTAAGAAGGTGTCACCCATATTTTCTATCTTAGCTTTATTATTACATATAGATAGAAACTTTAAGATGAAGAATGATCCAAAAAATTAAAAAATAACAAATCAATCATGTAAAAATACATGTCTAATTCTTATAAAGTTATAATAACTAATTTCTTCAAATAAATAATTAAAAGAGAAGAAAAAGTTATTAAGAAAATAATATAAATAACACTAATTATGAGATTAATAGCATTGATGAGGAAAGGATCTAAATATGATCATCTTTTTAAATTCCTTTTTAAGAAAATATATATAAACTTTAATTAAAGATAAATACGAAAAAAAAACTTTAATTAAAGATACAAAAAATCAAGTCAAAATAAAAGAAGAAAGAAATTAGAAGAATATTGAGGTTGAAAGAAATAATATCTAATTTTCTCTCTTTCAAATCACAAAATAAATTTTTGCTTGTTCTCCTCCTAATTTGATACGAATTTCATAAATAGAATGATTTTTTCTCCAAATAATTTTTCTTACCCTTTGAAACACTAATTAATCTTCTTATAAATTTCTCAACCACAATGAATTTTCTCTCCTTGTAGGAGGAATAAACATTTTTCAAAAAGTCTTTTATTTTGAAGAGAAACTTTTGTTACATGATCTATTTCTTTACATCAATGTCTTCACAAGAATCATGAGATATTCTCTCTTTCTCTTTTGTTAAAAACGTCACATGACCTAGAAATTTGATGGACATCTTAGCGACAAAAATTGATACCATATATTCATCATCATCGTCAGAAGAAGAAGAGCCAGAGTGAAGAAATTTGTTCTTATTTGTTACAAATGCTCAACTATTTTATTTTATTTTATAGGCTAAATAATTATAACCAGTTATGAAAAATGAATAGTTTTTATCTTTTCATCTTCCATTTCCATTTACTTAAATTTATATTAGTGCAATGGATGTTATAAAGGGCATAATTAATTGGGTATGACATAAATACTTTCAGTTTTTTTTAAAATACAAATAAAAAATACAAAACAAAGATAAAATGTCAAAAAAAAGAAGAAAAAAGATGAATAGAAATGCTGGCCATATATATATATAGGTTCATGCCCTTGGATGTTATTTTATTACTTTAGCTGGCATCGACATTTTTGTAAATCTGATATCTACTTTGGAACGTTTTATAACGTGGCATAGGCTGACAATTGAGATCATAAATTTAAAAATAATAAAATTTAATTTATTATAATACTAATATCAATATCATAAAGATATATATATATATATATCATTTAAAAAATATATAAAAAGTATTATAAATTGTAATAAAATTACATATTTTATTTGAAAATGACGTAATAGTACTATAAGGTATAATAATTAACAACTTAACATATTTTAAAATTTTAGTTGACTCTCCAAATTCCATATGTGTCATGTAATTGAGACAGAGAGAAACATATATTGGTTTAAAATAAATAAAAATACTACAAATTATAATAATTAACAACTTAAAATTTATAAAAAAAAATCTTTAAAAAAAATTTAGTTGGCTCTCCAAATTCAATCGGTATTACGATAATTAAAACATAGAAATTAACATAGATTGGACTCGTGCTGACATTTATGTTTTCATTTTTTTAATATACTTTATATAAATAAATTTTTTATGTAAAAAGTATTATAAATCATAATAATTAATAGCTTAAAATATTTGAAAACATATAAAAAGTTTTTGTTAACTTTCAAAATTTCATCTATACCACATAAATTGGGAGAAATATAGATATATAGATATTTTAAGTTGCTAATTATTGTGAGTTATAGTACGTTTTATGTAATTTTCATATATATTACTCGTTTTGTCTTAATTTATGTGATACAAATGAAATTTCAAAAGTCAATGAATTTTTTTTAAGTTTTTTTTTATATTAACTTGTTAATTATTGTGATTTATAATATATTTACGTAAAACATATTCTAAATAAAAATAATTAGCAACTTAAAATATATAAAAACATACTTCAAATTTAATTAACTTCAAATTTCATATGTACCACATAAATTGAAACAGAAACAGTAACATATATTAGGCCCGGTACTGACACGAGGTCCCATATCTAGTAGAACTTAGAAGCCACAGAGGGAGATGTGGGTCAGTTTGTTTAAAGTAATTAATTTAATTTGGCCACAGAAGTAAAAATTCTTTAATTTGTTCCAAAGCTTTTGGCACTTCAATTTAATATAGTTTTATTTAACCCCCCCCCCCCCCAACTTCTTTAATTTGCTCCAAAAAATTGGACTGTTCAATTTAATATAAATATAGTTTTATTTAACTTTCAAACTTTTTTTTTTGTATCATTGAAATATAAAAAAAAATATCGATATAACATCAGAAAGGTAAAACATCAATAGTGAGACTTTTTCTTTTTAAATACCTTTTTTATTCGTGTGAATTTTTTAAAATAGGATAAGAATAGAATAAAACCTGCTATTTTTTTTTTTTGCAAAGCATTAATTATACTGCTAATTATGTGCCTAATTCTTAAAGGGTGACAAATGGTGTAATTTTCTATGGTGGTCGATTTATGTAAATATATTTTCTTAAAATTATTATTTACACTTTATCTCAATTTTTACAAGTTCAAATTTAATTCTTAAAAATTATTCTTTCGAATAATATTAGACTTCGATCTAATTTTTGCTTATGTATTTCTTAATCTTACAAACAAATTCTGACATTTGATTAACTTGCAAAGATTAAACTATGATCTAACATTTTCATATAAAATTTATAGTTTTCCCAAAAAGATAAATAAATTGGGGCCATGATATAAATTGTTCATGAATTGTACCAATTTTTTTTTTCTTTTAAAAAAAAGTTATTTCATAAACAATTCTTCAAATCGAGACAAGGGATAAAAATCACTCAATTACTTAACAATTATTACTATTGATTTCCTTTTTTATATTTGAATTTGGTAATACAAATAAATTAACATAATATACATTAAAATTTAGATAGAATAGTCCATGGATTAAAATTTAGTCTATCTAATACATTATTTGGTTACTTTATTTAATTTAGTCCATGGATGCTTATCCATCATATGTGGTCTTATCTTATCCCTAGAAAGTGGAGGGATAGCTAATCCAAGGTTTAACAAACCTTGAATAAGACCCCTAAATGACTAAACTATCCCCTTATTCCTTTTCCTAAATTTCTTTTGTATTTTAATTTCCTTTTTATTTATATTGGAATTGTTATAAATATTCTTTTTTAATTCTCCAAATCCGTTTAGTGTAATTTAATGATTTCACTAATATTTTTTCTCCATTTTTTTATTCAAGATAGTTTGTCGATTAACCACTTGAACTATTTGTTTTTGTTTTTTAAAAAAAAGCTTTAGGTATTGAACAATTTAAGTAGTCTTAAATCTATACTAAGTTTAAGATATACTTGACCAACAAAAAATTAGAAATACACCGTGTCATAAATGATCTCCTTAGTGGTACATCACACCTTAAAATTAATAACAATTATATATATATATATATATATATATATATTATGACTTAACTAGTTAAATGGAATAGAAAATCCTACAAAAATAATAATAATATTGTTCGGCGGTTATCTACATTGACCCAATTACATGAAATAAACAATCTCATAATAACACAATGGTATAATAGGAAAGAATTTTTTTATAGAGTTTTATATCGAACACAAGATTAAGTGGAAAGTAATGAATCAAACACTTGACAAAAAAATAATTCCTGCACTACTAATCCCTGCATTATCAATGTTTGTACCAAATGACCCCTTATTGAGTGTTTGGTTGTTGTATTCAAAAAAATAAATTTTAATAACAATTTATTTGTTTACAAAAATGCCCTTCATGAATGTAAAAAGTGATGTAACAAAAGGGTTAAAAGAGACATTTTTGTCATTTACTTATTTTATCCCGGGATAAGGTATCCCGGGATCACTAAACCACCCAAGGGGAGGGATAACTTATCCCGGTACTAATTATTAATCCCGAAATAAGTTATCCTGGACTTACCAACCAAACAACAAATTAAGTGGTACTATAATTTAATCCCAGGAGAGATGGAAGGAATACTCTGTCTAACCGCAATGCTTGTTTGGCCTCTCCAGCCAAATTGAGAAATTCACCCTTCGTTCTATCTTTTTTTTTTTTTTTTTTTATGTTATGAAAGGCGGGTCTTCCAAATGGGCTCGTCGCCACTAGGCAGTCATCTTTGATCCTGATCGGCCGACCTTTCCGATCCCGAAACAAAGAGAGTTCGGCTCTCTTTTTTCGCTCATTCAGATGAAGAAATTCCTTGAAGACAACGAGAGATGCCACTTGCTCTTTCCGTTCCTTCTCTTTCGGAGTAGAGCACTCCTCTTTGTTCTATTCCTTTCTAATAAAAGCTTGGTACGTGCTCTGAGTGAGCCTTCACGCGAGGTGAACATTACCTATGAAGTGGAATCTATTTGTCTTGGCTTCCAACGGTAATTTAGTCATGGAATTAAATTATAATTAAATTATAGTACCACTTAATTTGTTGTTTGGTTGGCAAGTCCGGGATAACTTATTTCGGGATTAATAATTAGTACCGGGATAAGTTATTCCTCCCCTTGGGTGGTATAGTAATCCCGAGATAACTTATCCCGGGATAAAATAAGTAAATGACAAAAATGTCTCTTTCAACCCTATTGTTACATCACTTTTTACATTCATGAAGGGCATTTTTGTAAACAAATAAATTGTTATTAAAATTTATTATTTTGAATACAACAAACCAAACACTCAATAAACAATAGTCCCATCATAACTTATCTCATCATAACTAATCCCATCATAATTTATCCCATCATAATTAATCTCATCATAACTTGAATTCAAACCAAACGACCCCAATAGTAATAATGTGACTTATCTAAATATTCACATCTATAATTGCTGAGAGGGAGACATTAATGTTACCTGCAAGTAGGGTTGTTCATGGTTATGGTTGAAAAATCAAACTGAACCGCAATCCAAACCAAATCGATTAAAAAACCCGATATTTGGTTTGGTTTGGTTTTAAATTTGAAAAATTGATACTATTTGGTTTGGTTTTACAAAAAAACAACCGCAAAAATAACCAAACCGAACCGAACCGATATATTAGATATATAAATTTTATAATTATTTATATATTATTCATAAATAAAATAAAAAAATATTTTATTAATTTTTAATTAACTTAAAGTCTTTAACTTTATCATTTTCTCAAGCCCAAAACTTTAGCCCAACTATAACAATCATATGTCCAAGTTCATCAAAATCCATTTTAGTCTTTACTGACCCTACTTCAGATAAAATAGTCACACTTTCACTTAATTGAATCACTTTGTCCGTGTAATGATAACTCTAGTATTGCTTAATCGAACCGACAGTACCTTTTATGTGGATTGTTTATGTACTAGGAGTTTGTGTCAATCGAGATACATATGTCCTTAAAAAAATTATTACTTTCAAACTGAATAAACCAAAAAAAAACTTAACCAAACCGACTGTTATTTTTTTCGTTTGATTTGGTTTGGTTTTGGTTTTAATCAATAACCGATCCAAACCGAACCACGAACACCCCTACCTGCAAGTGATCGCCGACTGTGCCATAGTTGTAATGTTCTCGGGAGATTTTCTTTTTCCAAAATAAATTAGGTCTAAATTGACATAGGGTATTAACTTAAATTATACTATTATATATGGACTAGACCCATTAACCACCAACTAAATTAATTATTTTAAATTACCCTCAATTTAAAAAACTGTAGTTAAACGAATAACTCAAAATTTCCATTTAAATTTATGGAAATGATCTTTTATGAAAAAGAGAGGACTAGTTCTCAAAATGACTTAACGGGTCATTACACTATCTACTTTTGAGCATAAATATTTTAGTATTTTGAATTAAACAATTCAAACTCCATATTAATAAGTAAAGTTTTTACATTAAAATCCAAAGTAATGTATTACTAATAAATAGCTAACATCTATTAAATAGAATTAATTCATACCTTTACAAATAATAAGAAGTTAAACACTTTATATATATGTGCAACATTAAATTGTAATAGAAATATAATGGTAAAAATTAATACTCATTAACTATTCAATTTGGTGTAAAGAAAGTAAGAAATGAGTGTAACTTTGTAAATTCTTGGTGTGCTGCATTACTCTCATGGTTGAAAAATTATAGCATAAAAAACATTAATAAATATCATTGATATAATACTTCTTTAATTTTTTCTTAATAGAAAATTTGTTTTATCTATTTTAAATAAAAATAAATAATGAAAAAGTTGAAATGGTGTAAAAAGTATTTATAGAGAAAAGATAAAAGACTACGCAATAGAAAAAATAAAGGGTCAAGATTTTTTTTTACAATTATTATAATTGAATTATTTTTACCTCTAACTAATTAATCAGTTAAAATTAATAAAAATAATCCCTCTCATTGTTGTAGATAGGTTCTAACAATCTTTATCATTTATATTTCAAAATATTTGTGATTGTCTAATCTCTATTTTTTTTTTCTGTATAGAGACTTCTTATATAAATTTCTTTCAACTTCTTCATTAATTTGTTTTATCTAAATTATTATTTTATTTTAAAAACTCCGTAAGAATTAAAGTTTTTAAGAAAGTATTTGCTCTATATTCTTTTATTGATGTTTTGTGATATTGTTTTTCAATAATGGTATTAGTGCTGCACATCAAGAGTTTATGAAGTTACAATCATCAAGTGCAATTAGTATAAGAAAAATACGTAGGCCTCATTATCATTTTCATCTCCTGAATATTGGATCAATGGTATGAATTTTCTATCTAGGTCTTTCATATATTTGTGTGTGTATATATATAATGAACTTTAATAAGGTTTGAGACTAGTCAATGATTTTAAGATTTGTCTCATATTTATATTTTGTAATTTTAAACACGTTTAAATAGATTAAAAAAATAAATCAAACAAATTGAAACGCTTCTCTCTCCTTTTCTTGATCTCTTTCATTATTATATTGTCTTTGCATGCACACTCATATTATAACATCAGTTTCCAAGTGGTTCTTTCAATCATTTCAGTCTAATTTTAAAGAAATGTTTGGTATGTAAAAGGACATTTTCAGAACATAAATTATTTTCTGACAATTAAGCATTAAAAAAAACAGTTAAGAAAATCATTAGAAGGTAAAAATGATTTTCTTCGTGCTTATATTTTTCTCAAATAGTCCATATATTTTAAGAGTATCGACTAGTGAAATAATTTTTTATAGATATACCAAACACTGAAACACATGACAAGCTAACATATTTTTCAGATGGAATAAGTATTACCTAATATTTGTAACTTCTATTTTTGTCTAAAATAAATAATTTTATATTTAACCAACCAATTTTTATTTTTTTGTCAAATGTACCTTTATCTAAGTGAATTATTACATAACTAAGAAATCATATTAAATGAGTACTAATATTTAATTTTATGTTTTTTTACAAGAAATTTGAGAAGATTATTTTCTTTCTATTCATTTTATGAATAAACTAAAATTAGGAGTCGATTTTACCATATGAAAATGAACACTGATGTTAAGTTTTCATGCAATTGTCTTTTATTTGTATACTAAATTTTTTTTTAAAGTATTTACATTAGCAAATAGAGCAAAAATTAATTATTATTTTTAGTTTTAGTGTTATCATCAAGTAACAGTTCTTCAACTAATTAAAGTACTAGTAGCCAATTTAAAGTTTAAAATTTCACTAATAAGAATAATTTAATAAATTAAATATCAAATTTAACAGTTTATTAATGAAAGTATAAAATGCAAACTGAATAAGCTAAAGTAGAATAATGAGTATTAAAAATAATAATCATATTTCAGTAAATTTTAAAATGACATGCTCTCTGTCTTGGTAGTATATGTTATTTGCAGTTTTTTTTTTATCAAACATAGGTAGTGGTGCAACTGTTTCACCCTTAACTAAAGTTATCAAATTCAAACCATGAATATAGTGGAAATTTTATTGAAAATACCATCTTAAATGAGCCCTGCAGAATATGATTCGAGTTTAATCAAAGCATTTAATTTATCATCTATTTTTTATTCGGCCCATATTATAAAAGTAAGTATAAAGACTGGTCAAAAGGTTCACAACTCATAAGCAACTGAAAGCTCCCACAGAACAGAGCCCATGTGCAGAAACCATGTGAGTATCAAATGCTCACAGCTCAATCCAATGCACTTTAGTAAATAATTTAGCAAATCGAATCAAAATTTAAATTTAATGAGTCCAATTTTAAGATTTATCATAAGAAATTATTGGAATATGAGAAAACACATAAAACCCTCGCTAAATTTGAAATCACAATTTACTTTAGTACTTAAAAGTGATGTTTAAATATCTCCATAAGTGAGTGTACTCTCTTAAAAGCATGTGAAAAAAAGAAAAAAAAAAAGATCGAATTTTGTAAAGTCCTACACATGACCTTTTTTATTGGTCAATATCTAACTAATATTTAAATAGTTTTTCTGGATATATTAACTCTTTAAAAAATATGTAAATTTTCTTATTTAGAGGTAAATGAAATTTGTGGGTCCCTTTTTTTATTTTTTAAAAATAAATTTCTTTTCATTTAGTTGTATTCCTCAATACACCTCTTTCTCCATTGAAACACCTCCTCCATCTTCATTCCCATCTCTACCCATTATTTTCATTTCACTAGTCCTTTGATAATTCGTAAAATTCAATTTTAATGACATTTTGTTGACGTCAATTTCACTCTATACTATTGATGTTGATTTTGCAAATGTAAACATTTCTCGAATTTTGAGTGACTCATTTTGATTTCTAGATCCATTCAAACATTTCTCATAGAATTTATATATTTTTTTAATCAACTTTCTTATGCAATCTTCATTTCTTATTTGAGTTGTCAAGAAAATTGGCTTTCAAAAAAATTCATTCTCCAAAAGAGAAATTCGTGGGGAGGATTTGAAGAAGATAAGGGGGGGGGGGGGGGGGGTTATGTATTTATAAATTAATTAATTGGTGTAATTGATTTTAAAAAATATTTGAGAAAAAATGATGAATAAGTAAAAAGAAATAAAAATTAATGACGTGGTGCCTACATGATTATAATGTGGCGGGTGAGAGTGGTGTTATAATCAGGATGGGAAAAAAATCACTTGAAAGATGTTAAATGAGTATTTAAATGCCCGTGAAGTTTAATTGCTAAAGTAAATTATGCTGCCAACCTTATGGTTTTTTTTTATGTGTTTTTGCTTGGAATATTGAATTTATGAGTTTTTAAATATAGTATTATCAATATTTTAATAAATTTTTACATTGCTTTTTTTACACTGTGTCAAATTATGAGTTCAAATAAAACTACCCACAAAACTATATCTAGACCTATATGAAATTATTAACAAAAAATAATGATAGTAAAAATTCAAGATCTCTAATTAAAAATAAGGAAAAAGGCTCAAATATATCATCAAACTTTTAGAAAAGACTCATTTGTTATTCGTTAAAAATTTGACTCATTTATGTCATTGTTGTTAAAAAAAAACTCATCCATGTCATTTTATTTAACTCCAATTTTGCAAAACAATCTTTGACACCCTAAACAAAATTTAATACTTTTCGGATCAAATGTACACTTTTTGCTTCTTTTTCTTTAAAAACACCAAAAACACATGAAAAACATAAACAACTAAATTTTCAACATTTTCAATTCTTTACGAAATCAACTCAAATTTCAACTACATCATTAATTTCTTTTTTTTAAAAAAAAAAAAAAATTCTAAAATCATTTGTATAGTTCAAAAAATTCACCTGTATTAAAAAAAATTCCAAAAATAAAAATCAGTCCCAAAATTTCTAAATTTTGCTTTGATTAGTGTTTTTGAAGTTGTAGAGAAAATCCTACCAATAAAAAATATTGAAGTCTTGAAACTTTGAAATTTTTTTAAGTGGGTTCTGTTGAGTTGGGATAAATTCGAGCTCAAAAGATATTTTGAGTTTTGGTATCTAGCTTAGAGGGAAACTATTCTTGAAATTTGAGGCTATTTCGTAAAGAATTGAACAAGTTCGAAATTTAAAATTGTTAATGTTATTTATGTGTTCTTAAAGAAGTAGAAGAAAAAAAAAAGTACATTTGATCCAGAAACAACAATTGAAAAATGTTAAAACCTTGTTTAGGTTATAAAAAATAATTTTGTAAAATCAAAGTTAAAAAATGGCATAAATGAACATTTTCTTTAACAACAATAGAATTAATAAGCCAAACTTTTATCAGATGACATAAATATGTCATTTCTAAAAATTCGATAACATATTTGAACCTTTTCTCCCCAAAAAAAAAAAGTACTTATCCGTTACTAACTCAACTATAATCCTTATTGGTAGCATTCCTATGTTACCGAGAATTAAATTAAAGTAACTAAACTTTAGAAAATTTCAAAAAATTTCAAATTTGAAGTGAGGAAAAAGATCCTTTTAAAAAAAATTTAAAATTCTAACATCAAAGTTTTTAATTACTCCAAGTCCTTCCACATTTCATTTCCGTTTCAACCAAAATAATATCTTGAAAGATACATTTAGCTCATTCTTTCAAAGACTAATCCTGATAATAACAATAACAATAAAATTAGCGTCATTAACACTAATCCCCAAAATTATCTCTTTTCAAGACTGATGTAACTCTTACTTAATTTGGAACTTTTTTATCACCCTTATTTACCTTTTGGTGGACTAAATTTCTGACAATGATATATAATTAGTTGTAATTAACTATTATTGTTAAGCAAGCCAAACAAATTTAACTATAATGTTAATCAAAATATAAAAAAACAAAATAGTATAATTTAGATTGTTACAAAACGAACCAATTTAATACTGGAATAAGGGTTTGCATAAAATCAATAGCAAAGAAAGTAGGGAAGAAGAAAAGCATCTCAGATTATATTTCCCCATGATTTTCTTCATTTAACAATCAAAGTGCAAGGATAACGAATTGGATTACTCATCATTGATGCATTTCTGGGGAGCAAAGAAACTATATATAGAAAAACAAATTTAGAAAGATTGGATCTCAGTTAAAATATTCTTCTTCAATCCCATAAATGGAAATTCCAGAAAGATAACGCAGTAATAATACTAATCATCACAGATCCAAATCCAAATGGAAAACAAATGGATGTTAAAATTAAAAGTTTGAAATGACTGGATTTTGTTAATGTGTATATCAATGTTCAACAACTAGAATTAGAGTTTTGAAACGGGATCTCAGCTATAGAGAAGTAATCTACATTTCCAATGTGGAATCAGAACTCGGATAAATTGTTATCACATCCTAGATCCCATAACAAAAAACATTGACGAACAAAATCAGTAAATCCAACAAAACACTTAGGAAATAGGCACAAATGAAGAAATAAGTATGAACAGTGATAGATTGGATCTCAGAAAAGTGAAATACCAAAAGAATTTATATATCCTCATGTTGAATATATCAGTATTTTCTGTTTCCTCATAGATCCATTGCAAAAAAGATGAAAAAAACACAGATAAAAAGCGAATCAAAATTAAACTACAGAAGAAAAAAATAAGGAACCGATTGAGCAGAGAGTTTATCATTTGAAGAAGACGAAGGACAGCTAAGAATTTGAGAAACCCTAGCGCCGATGATGAGAAGAGCATCTGGTAAACGCAATATTTATATAGACTTTGAGAAGCAGAAAGAGAGGAAGTTACGACGGCGTTTAAGAGAATTCTTCGAAATTTAAGCATTTTGGGCTTTGGTAAATATTGTACAAACCCTAGCTGCATAGTGGAAAAGTTAAATTGCAAGACAAGTCCTCATTTAATTTTTTCGGCCATATTCAACCTTGGACTTCTAAGAATTATTTTTGTGTATCTTTGGATTAGGTGTTTAGCTAGCTTGAGCATAAATGTTCAATTATTTTTGGAAAATTAGATGTGTTTGGTCATAGTTTTGAAAATATATTTAATTTTTTTATAATATATGAAACATAATTTATACCCATAAGTTCTAAAAATTGTAAAAAGAAATGCTTATACTGGCATATTTTTTAGACTCTTGGTGAGCACGCGTTTTTTATGATTATAAGTTTGGCACAAAAATACTAAGTTGTTGTAAAATAACGAATTGAAAATGGAAGGTAGAATTAAATAGCTTTAAAATTTCTTCAAGATATCAAAGTCCCTGAATTAGGCATTTACAAAATAGCTCTTCAATTTGTAGTAGAAAGAGCATAAAAACTAAGGAGTGACATAGTTTTCTCTTCTAAACTAGCTCAATATATATTATAGTGTTATTCCGTGAAATAACTCAAATTTTAAATTATTTACGTACTTTTTTACTAATGTTATGAATAGAGTGAACTTCTAAGAAGTGGGTGAGTGTTGGGAGCCAGAATGTATCTCAATTTCATGCGATCAGGTGGAGTGGCAAAGATCTACCTCTTGTTATGCATATATATTGATTCATTCACACAACAATTTTTGTAAACAAAATATTCTCATCAGGCTAATGATTAACGAGTGACAGACCCAGAGTTAGCAATAGGCATTTACCTATAAAGAACTCATTTATATAATCAATTCACATGGCATAAAACAATATCAGAAAAGAGCCTAAATTATCCTTAAAGTATTAGAAATGGTACAAAACTATCCTTCATCCACCTATTGGCTCCAAAATTCCATTCTCATCCACTTATTGGCTCCAAAATACCCTTGTCATCCACCGTTAGGTTCAAAATTGACCACTTATTTAACGGTTTTAAATTTAAACTATTTAATTTTTTTTCAAAATATGTGACGCTCAACTATTTGTTATAATTTAACTTATTAATATAATTTATAAACCAACCCATTGCCCACCCATTACTAATTTAACCCCACCCAATTACTAAATCCGCCCAACGGTTATTTTCTTCTCAATCAATTTCTCCTAGGTTTATAAGATTAGTGTTTTAATAAACCATTCATTCAACATAAACAAACAAACAACCTCATTGACTTCCAAACAAGACCAGTTCACTAGTTATAATCAACAAATGAATTACAAAGACCATTCATTCAACATTAACAAACGAATAGTCTCATTGATTTCCAAACAATAGCTAGAGATAGTAATATAGACCAGTTAACTGAGAAATAAGCAAAACATTAATCTTATACACCTAGAAGAAATTTTTCTATCACTCTTTCATCATGAATCAATTTTTTAAAAACTCAAGATTGGTTCTTGAGATTTTCAATTCTATTAAAATCCAACCAAAAAATAGAAAATTGACTAGGCAATTTTGCAATCTGTCTAAATCTTGAAAATCAATGGAGGATTTTGTTAAACGTAGGAGAAATTGAATGAGAAGAACACAATCTTAGAAAGAAAGGGTTCAGGGTTTTGTTTAATAAGGTGGATTTGGGGAGGGTTTATTAATTGGATGGGGTTTAATTAGTAATGGGTGGGTAGTGGGTTGGTTTATAAATTATATTAATAAATTAAATTATAACCAATAGTTGAGCGCCAAGTATTTAAAAAAAAATTTTAAAAATAATTTAAATTTAAAACCATTAAATAAGTGGTCAATTTTGAACCCAAAGGTGGATGACAAAGGTATTTTAGAGCCAATAGGTGGATGAGAAGGGTATTTTGGAGCTAATAGGTGAATGGAAGATAGTTTTGTACCATTTCCAATACTTTGAGGGTATTTTAGGCCCTTTTCCGAAACAATATTTACATCAAGAAAATGTACAAGCAGCAAAATAAGATAAAAAGAACAAAAAAAATGAAATAAGAACTGTATCAAAGAAATTACTACAAAGTACAAATTCCAGGAAGATCAAGGTTTTTCATTTTACTTTTCGAAACGTATAAAAATCTTGCTCTCAGCCAACAAACAGCATCACTGTGTAATTTTTTATTTTATTTTTTGAAATAAGAAACAACATCACTGTTTATGCCGCAGAATTATGAACTAGTATCCAGTATCGGATGCAATTATGAAGAAAATAAACGAAATAACAGTTCATAAGTTTTTCCGGCTTAAAACACTGAAAAATGTCCCCTTGTCATGCATTAGCTGCACTATTGTCCTTATTTTCATTTTCCAAGGTATCAGGTTTGGTGCTGACCGCGGGGGCAGCATCCATCAAGCTGGCAGCAATTGCTGCTTTCAGATCCTCATCTTCTTCATCTAAAAGCATACCTTGTTCCTCGTATTGGCGGTAGGGAACAGATTGCCACTGAGTTTGACCACTTCTGCTACCTGTTCTCTGTGCAGCATTGCAGGACTTGGTAATCCTCTCCGCATCTTCTGGTAACAGCCACTGTCCATATCCACTAGAAGCTTCAGAAGAAGAGATTGGACATTCCTTGGGAAATTTTCCCCTCACCAGGAAAATGCTCCAGCCAAAGCCTTTCAAGGAGTCCAGATATGCTGAAAGGTAAAATTTGGAAAGGTGCTCAGGAGCGGGCTTGAGACTGTCAAAGTTGTACCACTCCCCATTTACTTTCCTGATACAGAACCAATGGTTCTGCAAGTGACAGATAAACGCATTTTCCAGTTCTGGGTCAATCTGAGCCGGCTCAGCAACTGGGCTATCCAGTGGAATGATTTGAAGATCCCACACTTCCAATACCTTCTGCAAAACCTGTAACCAAATTTCAAGTCAGAATTTAGCTTCTAGAGCCAAAGCAGGAAGGTGATTTAAAGAAAATCATTGGAAAAATAGCATCCTAGTCACAGGATTATGCAAGTTGTATGGTCATAGTGTCTCACACCACTTAGTGGAAACTGTTATCTCACATGTTATTTGTCTCTCAAACTCAAACACATTAAGCAAAACCTTGTGCTAGATAAATGAGCATAAACTCAGGCTAAAGCTAGATACTAGAGGACAAACTAGAGTTCTGCATCTCCACCATTCCACCATAATTTTGTTGTCTGGTATTTCAACTTTTCTCTCGGATTCACTAGCTAGTATAGTTAATGTTGACCTCAAAATCATTACTACCAGCATATTCATTGAAAAGGTGATCATTCAAGGATGAACAACATGAGAACAAGCAAGAATGCACATTGCATCGAAGAAAGGAGAAATACAAAAAAGATAACCAGAACTTTAAATTCGAAAACAGCATACAGATATGCAATTTGGAACATTACAATTTAATTGCTGGTTCTCAAGAATCAAGACACGAGGCCAAGTGACTGAAACAAGCATCAACCTGCCTCTAAACACTTGCCATGGTAATTACGTTCTTTATAAGCTTTCCACACATAAAACATGTTCTTCTTACACTAACACAAACCACAAGGGATGTTGATAATTATTATCATTTCTTTCATATCTGTTGATAAAATAGGCTTATTGGGCACTTCCATTATCACAAAAAAAGGGGGGCTTGCTATGCTTGAGTATTTGGTTGATGAATTAATGAATTTAAACTCTAACAAATATTTAAAATATTTGACATGGGTTAATATTGCATGTGCCTTCATTCACATGATTACTCTTTATATTGGGAGGAAAGGATGTGATATTCGATTATGATACTAATATCAGACAGCACTTACTGTAGTCACAAAGCTACTTTCTATCTTTCATATTTTTTACTTTTTTATTACACTTATGCCTAGGCCAGTTTGCGTGCATCTCAAGTAACCTATTTCAGCAGGTACCAACTAGCTCTTACGAGCAAAAACATGAAGCTACTTCTAATCAAAACTCTTCCACAACTTACCCAAAGTTATAACTAAAGAAGAAACCAGAGTCATTTGCAAAACAACATTTGCAGAACAACAGGAATCAGAGAAAAAGTTCACCAACAGTTTTGTGAACAAAATGTCATAGAAATATATAGCGATTTTCATCTTTATTATGTTCTCTCCTCCTTATTATTTCTCAAAGTATCACTTTACTTTCTCTCTTTTTTTTTTTTCTGACAATACTAGTGTCAAGCCAACTTTGCATCCCGAGTTATCCATCAAATACCTGCTACCCCCTATAAGCACATGTATGGAATAAGTCTGTCCCCCAAAACTATGGGAGATGACAAGAATTCACCTAGTTTCGCCTCTATTTAGATTTGAACTTCGCTAGGTTGTACTCCACCTCTTCGACCACTAAGCAACATCCCAGGGCCTTTTCTTCACTTCCTTTTTTTTTTAATAAAGAGTTCTTTTTGGGTCACATTTAGGGTGTGCCATATTTTTGTGTACTGTGGTGATTAATCACTAGATTAAAAGAATGAATGAAAGACTAGTTCATTTTTAAAAGTTGCTCCCACGTCCCATCAGCACTCAAATTAAATTATGATAGTATTTCTCCTTATAAAACTTGAATCACGTCAAGCATGAAACCAATTTACTTCTTCGATGTTACATTCAGGAGAATTTCATTATACTGGCATTAATTGCTGTCAATAATCTAGTGTGATTTTACAATATACCTAATGTAAATGCCACAAGTGGAGGCTCGGAGGGTAGTGTACACACAAACCTTACCCCTACCTTAATCTAGTATGATTCTAGTAACTTAAAATTGAAAAGCCCATCTTTAATTTACAATCGTAGAATTCATTATGCTTGGAAGAAAACAGAAAAGCGACAAGAAAATTAGACCTTGTTACCTGAAGAGGATATAAAACCACAACAAATCTTGCAAGCATAACAGGTCTTATAGACTTGGGGGTCGTTTGGTGTGAGAGGTAAAAATAAATAGTGATGGGATAGAGTTTTTGTGTCTTGTTTGGTTGCCATGTTTGGGATAACTTATCCCACCATTTATACCACAATGATGGGATAAGCTATCTCATATACATGGTGAGATAAGTTATCCTAGGATAGCTAATCTCAAGATAATTAATCCTGGGATAGCTTGTTCCCAACCAAACGACCCCTTAAAACTTAAGCTCGGACAAGAGTGACATATGGAGCCTTCTCCTCTTCATAAAGACTCAATTCCTATCCCACTAAATGTTATAGAAATAGTTGGCACAATAATTTCATGTTTCTTTATTGTGCCGGAATTTCGATATTCATTTTATTCATAGACATGATATCATCATGTTAAACTTGGATTCTGCGTTCTTTATATACAAGATTTCGCGCAATAGAAGGTTGGGTTCTGTGTTCCTTCATAATAAATATTTATAACCTGCAAAACTGACAAGATGTTTCCTAACTTTATAGGTAAGCACTAAGCAGTCCACACATTATGTCAAATACAATTTCTACAGTCATAGAAGTTCAGTTATGGCTAAGCTAAGTGTTCAGATATTAGAATGCACAAAATAAATTCATCCTACAAACTTCACCCAGAAATACAAAGCAAATTTAGACTACCACCACACAAAGGTCCCTTAATGGCATGTAATAAAACCAGGTAATCGTGCTACAGAAAAAGGTTTTCAACGTTCCGATTACGTACTGTACGTAATCATGATAATTCTTTATGTAGGAAAGAGATGACTTCTGATTAGGAGACTAACAGCACACCACATTTGCCAGAGATTAACATCACAGAGCATTTACTGCAGTCATATAAAGGTATTTTAATCAAAATTCTTTCACAACTAAAATACCTTAACTCGACTTAGAGTTTCCAAATTAACTTCAAACGTGAGGATTGAAGGGAAAAATTAACCAAAGTAGAAACCAGAGTTATCTGCAAAAAGAAAAGGATCAGAGGAAGGACCCATCAAGGGCTTTGTTTAACAGAATGAGTAACTTATACATAGTGATCACCATCTAAGTTATGTTCACCTCTTTCTTTTTCTTCTCCTTCCTTTTCAACCTAATCTCTTTTTATTTTTCATTTGGGTTGGGGTGGTTATATTTAGATCATGCCATATATGTCACATAATATGGTGATTATTTGCTAGATATAAGAACTAGAATAGCTCCTACTTAAAAGTTGAACCTATCAGTGCACAAATTCAGATTTAAATAATGCTGCTCCTTTTTTACTCGAATAATCACACTGAATCAGTTACTTCCTTATGTTGAGTCATGTAGTTCTACCAAGGAAGAATTTGATTACCTTGCAGGATAGTACAGCTAACAACCTAGTATGAACACCTTTTCCGGTGACTTCTCCACAGGAATTTCCCACCTTTGTTCTTCTCAACCCTAACTATTACCTTCTGTTGTAGTTTGTTATCGTTATTTTCTTTTCTTTCCTTTCTTTATTTTCTCATGGGGAAAATAGGATTTTCTTTCAAGCTAGTTCATATGAGTTTAGATCAAGTGCAAAAACCTCGTTCGAATGGACTAAACTAGAAGGTGGTGATTAACTGCTTTTGGTATAGAGGGGACACCGACACTACTGCCTTAAGAATTGATAGAATCTTGATATCTGGAGAGCAGGATAACATTTTTAGCTATATCAGAGTGACAACTGCTCATATCGTTGATATATTGCAATGTGGAGGTTCGGAGCAACAAAAATCATATTTCAAGTTCGGCAATTGGTGGCTGAATACAGATGGCTTTGTTAACATAGTTAAGAGTTAGGGGACAACATTTTATTTTTCAGGAAAATCTGACTACACCCCCTGTTTCAATTTATTTGCCCTACTTACCTTTTTACTTGATTTCAAAAAGAATGACAACACTTTAATTCCAACTTTGTACTCCAAGATTGAAGAGCATTGTGGTACATTTGACATATCTTTAATTAAGACCACAAGATTCAAAAGTTCTCTTTATTATCTTGAACTCCCTGCCAAGTCAAGATAGGCCTAGCAAATTGAAACAGAGGGAGTATAATTTAGTTTGTAAAATGAAAACCTTGAAAGGTAAACTGGGGGAGTGGAGTAAAAGCAACTGGCACCCTGAATGTACAGAAGTCAAACTTTCTCAAACAATTGGTAATGTTGGACAAGGTACTGAAAGACAGAATCTTACGGAGGAGGAAATGGTGGAGAAGGCATCATTGCTCATGAAGCATGCAGAAATGCTAAAGAATCAAGTGGCATTGAGGCAAAGATCCAGGGCCATTTGGTTAAAGAAAGGAGAGAGGAACACAAAGTTCTTCCATCGACTGCTAATGCCCACAAAAGATGTAACAACATTGACCAATTAATGATCCAGGATATCATAACCACAAAAAATCAAGTATGGATTTTTTTTTTAAAAAAAAACTCTACACTAAAGATTGGAGGCCTGCAAGAAACTTTGAGAATTTTCCAACAACTGAGGAAGAAAAGGAGGCGTTTTAGAGCAGATTTGATGAACAAGAAGTCCTGGGTAGACAATTAACAGTTCCAGAACTTATTCAGATGATGAACCTGAGAATTGAGCTTCAACAACTAGTTAAAGCTGAGGAAATCTCATGGAGACAGAAATCCAGATGCTTATGGCTCAAAGAGGGAGACAAGAACACAAAGTTCTTCCAAAAAATTGCAAATTCTCATAGAAGGGGCAATTGCATAGACAAACTCAAAGTGGGAACTGAGATCATTGAAGATAAGCATAGGATAAAGCAAGAAACTGTTGATTTTTACGAAAGTTTGTACACTGAACCTGAACAGTGGAGGCCTTCAGCCAACTTTGAAGGCATTCCATCCATCTCAGTTGAGGAAAAGTTTAATCTGGAAGCAACTTTTCAAGAAGAGGAAGTATTGGCAGCTATTCAGTCTTGCGCTCCCGACAAGGCACCAGGGCCAGATGGGTACACAATGGCATTTTATCAGAAATCATGGGACTTCATCAAAGTTGACATACTGGCAGCTATGAACCATTACCATCAACATTGCTGGATGGTTAGATCATGCAACGCCTCCTTCATAGCTCTCATTCCCAAGAAAAAAGGAGCAATAGAACTCAGATTATAGGCCAATTAGTTTAATTGGGAGTGTCTACAAGATCATAGCTAAAGTCCTGGCAGAAAGGTTAAAGACAGTTATGGGAAAGCTAGTCTCTAAACACCAGAATGCTTTTCTTAAAGATAGGCAAATCACTGATGCCTCACTGATTGCAAATGAGGTTCTTGATTGGAAAATAAAAAACGGAGGGGCGGGCATCTTATGCAAGTTGGATATAGAGAAGGCCTTTGATCAGTTGAATTGTTCATATCTTCTTTCCATCCTTACGCAAATGGGGTTCGGTGAAAGATGGATCAATTGGATCAATTTCAACATTTCTACAGTAAAATACTCAATTCTCATCAACAGAAGTCCAGTTGGGTTTTTCTCCCCACAAAGAGGTTTGAGGCAGGGAGATCCACTTTCTCCTTTTCTCTTCATACTTGCAATGGAGGGTTTAAGCAGAATGTTAGATAAAGCCAAGCAATTGCAATGGCTGAATGGTTTTGATGTGGGGAGCATGATCACTACAAACATCTCTCATCTGCTTTATGCAGATGACACTCTGATATTTTGTGAGGCAAACAGGAGTCAAGTTCTTTATTTGAATCTAACCCTTTTGATTTTTGAAGCCCTCTCAGGTTTGCACATCAATATGCTAAAAAGTGTGATCTATCCTGTTAATGAGGTGCTAAACTTGGAGGAATTAGCAGGTATCTTGGGATGTAGTGTGGGTGAATTCCCGGCAACCTATTTGGGGTTGCCATTGGGTGCAAAGTATAAGTCAACAGCTATATGGGGAAGAGTTATTGAGAAGTTTGAGAAAAAACTTGCCTCCTGGAAGATGCAGTACCTATTGACAGGGGGCAGACTTACACTGATCAACAGTGTACTTGATAGTATTCCCACATACTATATGCAACTTTTTCCTATTCCTGGCAAAGTGTTGGAACAACTTGACAAGATCAGGAGAGATTTTCTATGGGAAGGGAATAGTGAGAAGCACAAGTATCATCTGGTGGAATGGCCAAAAGTCCTTCTTCCTAAACTACTGGGGGGGTTAGGGATCAAGGATTTGGCGCTGCATAATAAGTGTCTACTTATGAAATGGTTATGGAGATACACACAGGAGGAACATGTTTTATGGAAGGATGTGGTCAGTGCAAAGCATGGGATACAGAGTCATTGGTGCACCAGTCTTTCAAAAGCACCTTATGGGGTCGGAGTCTGGAAACACATATGCAAGCTATGGGAGAAATTTTCTCAGCATAAGCACTTCACAGTGGGGAATGGACTTCATATCAGATTTTGGAAAGACAAATGGCTTCGCAACACAGTTCTGATGGATGATTATCCAAGTCTTTTCAACTTAGCCAGGGATCCAGACTCAACAATTTCTCAAAATAGAGATGGAACAACCTGGAGCATTATGTTTAGAAGGAATATGCAGGATTGGGAGTTTAATGACCTGATCAAACTACTACAGACTCTACAGAGTTTCTCTCTCAACACTCAGGCAACAGATCAGTTCAAATGGGGTACTACAGGAGACGGGAAATACACAGTGAGTGCAGCCATTTAATGCAGTCACTGACCACTGGCCATGGAAATTAATTTGGAAAATCAAGCTACCGCCCAAGATCGTCTGTTTTTGCTGGACTGCACTATATGAAGCATGCCTAACTCAAGACAACCTCTATAAAAGGAAACGCATCATTGTGAATGGATGCTACTTATGTCAGAAAGCAGCAGAGAGCAATAAGCACCTTTTTCTGCATTGTACTGTTACAGCAGAATTGTGGAACATGTTTTACTCTCTTTTTGGACTCAGTTGGGTCATGCCACATAGTATCAAAGAAGCTTATGAGAGTTGGTGTTGCTGGAAAGTTGACAGCACCATCAAACAGACTTGGAAGATGATACCTGCAGCAATTTTTTGGAGTATTTGGAGGGAAAGGAACAGAAGATGTTTTGAAGGTCTATCAACTCCTTTACATTCTCTCAAAGCGGAATGCCTTATGTGTCTGTACAGTTGGGTTAATTTGTCCTATGTAGATTCCCTGGATAGTTTTTCAAATTTTGTTGGCTCCTTAGTTTTAGCATAATTATACTTGAGCCAGCAGACCAACTGTTTTTGCTTCTACTTTTGTAACTAATTTGCATCTTCTTGATGCCTTCAATGGAACATTTACTTCATCAAAAAAATAAAATGTGCATTATGGATTAGGCATCAGGCCCTAATTACTTCACAATGGGACTCTTCATCAAATGCTGGGAGGTGCTCAAACATGACATCATGGGGTATTTCACAAATCCCATTCTAATGCTTTCTTTGAAAGGAGTTCCAATGCAACCTACATTGCTTTGATTCACAGGAAGGAAGGTGCAAAGAAGTTGAAGGACTTCAGACCTAAAAGTCTCATAGGCAACATTTACAAGATTATTGCAAAAGTTCTGACTGATAAGACTGAAAAGGGTAATGGAAAAATTGGTGGATTCCCACTAGATGACAATCATAAAAGGAAGGAAAATAATGGATGCCATACTTATAGCCACTGAAGCAATGGACTAAAGACAGAAGTGGAAGAAGTCAGGTATTCTTTGAGTGCTAGATAATGAGAAAGCATATGACCATGTGAACTTGAATTCCTTACTAAGCATTCTACAACAGCTGGGCTTTGGAGTAAAATGGATAAAATTTTGCGTTTCTACTGTCAGATTCTCAATCATTACTAATGGCTCCCTGGAAGGAGTTTTTACAGCTCAGAGAGGTTTGAGGCAGGATGACCCCTCGTCCCCTTTTTGTTACATAGTTGATATGGAAGGGTTAAACAACATGATCATAACTACCAGTCTTAATAGGTGAATTAAGGGCTTTGAGGTAGCCGTGAATGGTCATTACAGTCAAGAGATTACACATCTCCAATATGCTGATGACACCTTAACATTCTGTGATGCAGTGGTAGAACAATCGAAAATTTTGAGAACTATCTTAATTTTTTTGGAAAGGATTCATGTTCCAATATACACAACTATAGGGATTCTAAATATTTCATATATACACAAGGAATGGGTTCTTATGATATGAATAATGTCCTAATTCTTAACAGTAACAAATACTCCACGTAAGAAAAATTAAGAATGAACGAGCACATGTGTCTTCTCATAATGACCATCTAAATCTTAGAAATGTTGTGGGAGCTAATAATTCCCAATTTAAAATCCTTGACATGCTATCAGTTTATCACTCTGAGCTAGACAAGTAAAACTTGTGTGAATCATAAGCAATCCGAGGAGAGAATTGCAATCCATTAGGACTTCAGAGGATTTTCTATTCAACAATAGAGCAAGTGAACTAGTAGATTTGCATCTACCCAAGATTGACTATTCAAGCTCAATTAAGGTTCTAGCAAATCAAATTCACCTAATTACATGATTGTACATTATACACCATCACTTACACTAGGGCCAAACATATTTAGCATACACATGGCAGGACTAACTAAACCATCAAGTGCTTTTCTATGACGGTAGTGCCCGAGCCAGCTTGGTACACCTCGTCTATTCACAGGCTATTGCTACCTTTCACGAGCACAAGTTCCAGTTAGATCGAAAAAATCACTTAATGTTTTTTGCCGAGCCTGAGATCTCATATAGTCAAACCTCTCTTTATGACTAGGCCAAAAAAAGTAATAATTCTTATTCTACCAATCTAATACAATCAAACCTCTCTATAAGAGTATCATTTGTTCCGATATGTTTTGATTGTTATAGAAAAATGTTGTTATAGTAAACATATGACACAACATAACATGAGAAATCAGTTCCATAGAAAACATGGTTGGTATAGTGAAATATTGTTATAGAGGATGGTTGTGACAGAAAGGCCTGGATGTATGTGGCTGTCAACCTATAGTCATGCTGAAATTCAGCTAGAACAGTTCAAACCCTTCGTGAGTAGGATTATGAGTTTTAACACAGGATTTCAGAATGATTTGAACTGTTCAAGCTATTAGTTTCACGTTAAAGCTAAATATTCATGAAAAGAAAAAAAAATCATACAATAAAAGCTTGAAACTACAGAAAACCTCTCGCAATTTCCTTATCATTGTTAGTTTTGAATTAACATTAGAAGCTAACTAATACTGACTCATTGAGTTGCGCCATTAGTCACCCAAAGTCAAATACAGCAAAACAAAACATCAAAATAAGCAACTTACGTATCAATTTTCCTAACAAAATACAATCTTTACTTCCATATGCTCAACAAAAAGTAAAAACATCGACTACCCATTAAGCTTTCATTCATAAAATTCCCCCAAAATCACAAGACTTCAATTTTCAATTAGCATAAACGCATAAAAAAAGAAAACCCAAGTGGGCAGCCAGCAGTGAAGAGCTGAAGTAACAATCTTGGAAACCATAGTCCGAATCCCAGCAAACTACAACAGTCACTAAATTCTTCACATCTACCTAGGGCTTGGTGGCACATTTTCCGATACAAATACCAGTAGATTAGTGGAAGTGCACCTAAACTGCTTAGTCTGACCCAGACCACCATGTTATTCGAACTAATTATTCAAAAAAAGAGGAAGTAGACAAGGGAGTGAACCTGGATGCTGAAATCTCCGTCAAGGGAAACATTATGAGACTCTTCGGGAACAAAGTCGCCGCTGCCTTGAACCATCATCTGCCGCTCCGTACGGTCGAGATCGGAAGCAACCGCCGCCAAATCGAACTCTGAGAAGAAAGGCCCTTGTAAAACGGTGTTTACACAATGTACAGCGCAAAGCTTAGATTCTTGTACCTCGTGGTACAACATCCCTCCATTGCTAACTCCTTCCATTCTTCCTCCCTACTGTTTTTAGCCTTATCAGGAAGCCAAAGTAACCTTAGGTTAGGGTTTCGATCAGCAAACTGCTATTTTCGTTTTTTTTTAAAATATCTGTGGAAATAAATTTAAGAAATTGGAAATGTAAAGAAGTTTATTTGGAAGGTAGAACTGGTGACACTTGAGAAGTACAAAAACAGTTTTTGGTAACTCCCTCTTTCTTAATTGACACGTCTCCTCATATTCTCCGCCACAACTCCAAAATGAAGGATAACATAATCAGTGTAGCTCCTGCGACTATCATGATAAGTTGCGTCGAACTAATATTGGGATTAGAATAAATCGTAAAAGTAATTAAGTCAACGCTTATTTATTGTGGATCTACTGATTCGAACGCTTGAATTTATTTCACTGTAAATAACTGAGTGCGGTGCTGGAATAGTTCCATCCTTAATTAAAGATTTCAAATTTAAGTTTGAGAAAATTTTATTAGGAGAGTCACATTTGAATTGACACTGCCATGTGTGATCCGAATTTAATTGACACTTTAATGTAATTTCACGGATCTATAAAGGTTAACAAAAATTCACAAAATATTTATCATTTCAATTTTTCGAGTTTCGTGTGTTTTTTTAAAGTGAAGATGGGCACAAAGGTTTAATAAAATGTGTGAATTTTCTACTTGAATTATCACTAACTATTTATCAAAATACACCTCAATTATCGATTATTTTATATTTCTACCTAAAATATCACCATCGTTCAGATAGCTAGGAAAAAGAACAATTAATAGTTGAAGTTGTTTTTAATAAATAATTGGTTATGATTCATATAGGAAACGTGCATGACTGATAGCTCATATATAAAATTCGAAAGGTGTATTTTGACCCTTTACTTTTATTATTGTATTTTTTTTTCTTACTAGTATTATTACTGTTTTTTTCCCTTTTATTATCAATATTTTTATTCTATAATATTTCATTGTAACTTTTACTTTTGTATTTATCAGGTTTATAAAATTACTCCATAAAGTAAAGTAACTTTTGGAAGACAAAATAAAAATAAATAATTTTGATGTTCAATTACACTAAATTGAATGACCACTTAAGAAATCAATTTAATTTACCAAAAAGGACACCAATATATTTTTAGTTAATAGTCATAACACTTGATAAGAAGATTATTTATAAAGATATTCACATCGTAAAAGCTTGAGAGATATCTAGATGAAAAACATTTTAGTGGTCAAAGAGTAATTTGAGTTACAACTTAATACAACGACAGTAACATATTCAATGTAATTCGATGATTGAAGTATGATGATGATAAAATATATGTAAATCTTATTGATATCCTTGTGGTCAGAGAATTGTTTTCAAAAGATCCACGACTCAAAAGAGAAGAGAGAAGGAAAAAAGAGAAATGGCGGAAAAATAGAGGAAAAAATCGAACCATGCATGCAACAGAAAAACGAATATTACAATGAATAGCAAGTACAAAGCAAATAAGAAACATATACTAAAACATATAAAATAATAAGAAGCTACATAAATACTAAATAATACTACTTGTAAGAAAATATGTAGAGGCGACTTGATTATCCCTCCTAGAGTGCAACATTATTTGGTTATCTACTGCCCTTCTATCTCAATCGTTGACATCCATACCTTCCTAGAGTCACGTTCTCTGTAAGATGAAGTGGCGTCATAGATTTCCAATCACCTTTCCAATTCTTCTTAACCTCTACCTTTCTTAGCTCTTGCGATAGCTAACCTCTCACACCTTTTTAATGACACATCGCACACCTCTTCTTCACATGACTCCAGAATCAACTTAGGCTCGCTTTTCTTCTTTTGTCCGTTATGGAAGTCAATGCTGCCACCTTATTTCGTATTACTTAGTTTCTATTTATATCCCTTTTTGTATGCTCGCACATTCATTTGAGCATCCTTATCCATGTGATAGTCATTTGATGGACATGGACGTATTTGATTGGCTAACAATTCACCTCATACATCAAAGTTAATCTTACAATTACTCTATAGATCACTTATCTTAACCTTTGAAGACATATTTTTATATCACATTATCTTGAAAATGAACCTCCATTTTACTTTTTCCACTCAAGTATGATGTACGACATCCTCATCAATCTCACCGTCTCCTTGAATTATAAAAATATATAACAAGAAGTTTGAGTCTCAACAGTTTCTTAATGACCATTATCTGGATAAAGTTGTCATAACCCAATTTAATGAAGTTGTAAGGGCGCCTACATCTTATTATAATTTGATAGATGAATCAATTTATATTAAATCATTTATTATTATTAAAATGACGACAATGAAGAATTTAATTTAATAAAAAATCATGATAACAAAGCCAAAATATCAAAAGTGCAAAAAACACATTAAAAAAAAAGAATTGTAGATGTGAGGCATGAGCTTTGTTGAAGACAAATAATATGTCAGAAGTGTTGAGTACATTACCAAAAAGGAAATACACAAAAAGAAATAAATAAAAATAAAAGAAAGTCAGTTGAACATCTCATCCTAAAATCTCTTTCAACTTTCTAAATACGATCACAACCTCCATTAATGTTGAGATGATGATATACCCTAAAAAATGTAGCAAGTATAAATAATATGAACACAAAAATCAGCATATACTCAAGAAATTTGATCTATAATTCAAGAAAATGATAGCCTAATAAAGGCGAAACACATAAACAACCCCTCAAACTTGCCCTCATTTTCATTTTGGCACTCCAACTTAGTCTTGTTCCATATTAACCCTTATACTCCATTTTTTCTGTACCATTTAAACACTAATACTAATTTTTATGATTTTTTATTTATTTATGTTCTTCAATTGCAATTTCTTATTTTAAAAAATAAACATGTGTCTGTTAATTTTCATAAAAAAATTAAACATTCGCGAACGAACATAAATTTTTTCAAACAATAATATTATTTTTTGAGATTTCTCTGTATTTTTGCATGAAAGTAAATTGACGAAAGTTTTTTGATTTTCTTTCCTAAAACATTCAATTAAATTAAATAACACTACTTATTTATTTTTTCTTATCATTTAAGCTATCTAAATTTAATGCAAATACTCACTTTTTATTTTTAATATAAATCAATACGAATAAAAAAACTCATCTTCAATACAAGTAAAAAAGACTCTTGTTCATTGCTAATAACACTACTAAAAAATGTTAAAACTCAACTAACTTTGTTAGATTGTCGGTGATTTTTAAGAAAGAAAACCAACACAATTTCGTCGGTTATTTTTCACACAAAAATACATAAAACTCTTAAAAATAAATTATTATTTTTTTAAAAGAATTATTTTTTGTTAATTTTTATTTTTTTAAACTAAAATTAACTAACAATTGTCGATTTAAAATAAGAAGTTGCAATTGAAGAATATATATAAAAATAAAGAAATCATAAAAATAGTATTTCGTATTAAAATGGTACATAAAAAATGAAGTTTAAGGATTAAAATGGAATAAAGCTAAGATAAAGTGTCAAAATGAAAAATGCGGACAAGTTAGAGGGGTTGTATATGTGTTTGGCCCCTAATAAAAGACTATAAGTTGACAAAAAAATGAAAAAAAGAAACTGTTTTTTCTAATGGTAAGAAAAAAAAGAAAAGGAGAGAATACATTAAATTTCTTAAAAACTAAATAATAGAATCAAACATAACCAATAAAAGCACTACACATATACCATAAGTATTTGCCATGATTTAATTATAATAATTGATTTTTAATTTCTGGGTACTTTTCTATTGAAGTTTCTTGTTGAGCAAGTTGAGAGCTGAGACCATTTTACCTTTCTCCGGCGAAATACAAGTTCTCTACATTTCTTTCTTTGCCGGAACCCTAATTTTTAGTGACTGGTTTTAAGGTATTCTCCTTTTCGTTATGCTTGACTTGTTTATTCAATGTTGTTAGGTTACATAATCTGCTATTTATTCTTCTAACTTAGTGCTCAATGCTGGATATAATTACTTGAAACTTCAATGATTAAGTTAATAGTTTCTCTGAGATTGATAATTTTTTGATTAGGGATCATCAGAGAGAGAGAGATGCTGGTTGAGCTTTCGATTAGTTCTACTCAAGTGTTATAGTTTTGATTTTTGCTGTTTATTGTCTTCCCTGGAGCTCGTGCATAACGGGAACTTTAGTGCACCGGGCTACTGTTTGCCATTATTGTAGTTATAGATACTACTTAACTATACCTCTTAAAAAATTCCTATGATTTGCGAGGATTTTAATGGGCTACCTACCATTTCCTACCAACAACATAGGTACTGAGTAACTCTGTTCAACAAGGCTTGGACAGTGTGGAAGACATTACCTAATATTTTTGCCTCAGCTGTGATTTTAACCTGAGGTCTCGTGTTCTCAACTGACCAATAGGTAATGCCCTTGGGTGCCATTTGTAGGGAATTATTGTTATGCTTGTCCTTTTGGAGTCCAATGAAGGATTTTGTTGTCCAATTTGAAGGACAGAATGGTTGAGAATAAAACGAAATCAAGAGACACACAGTTGGTGGAGTGTGACTTGTATCCGTAAGTCTACCACCAATATGTGACAACATACTTGGTGTCCATGCTTCATAGTAGGTGATGCACATGATAAGCTAGAGAAAGTGAATGGGTAAATTCAAGCAACTATGCATCATAAAAGAAGATAGCATGTCATAAGCTCAAAATCAAACAACGAACATTCAATTCCAAGCTAGTTGTTGTTGGCTCGGCAGTATTAATCCTCATTATTGTTCTTCTCCATTTAGACCCATTTATTCCAACGTTCTATAAATTAGGTTTTCTAACCTTAGAAGTTCTCTATGTGTTCTACTGATGTACAAATTCTCAACAAGATTAAATAAACTTTTAGCAAATATTGGACTAATGGAAGTGTACCAACAAGACTAAGCCAGTTTCTTTTGAGTATCAAAAGCCAATAAGGAAATGATTATGAAGGTGAAAGTGCAGGACAGAGCACCTTACTATTGTGAGTCTACATTAAAGCACTGAAGTTGTAGTATTCATAATGGATGTTGCATTGTAGTCTTGTGACTCCAAACTGTATTGTGGGGTTCTTATGAACATGACTTCTAAGGACTGAGGTTGAAGAAAGTGTAATGAGATGGAAAATGCTAATAAATAGACAATGTGATCCACTAGAAAAAACTGATAGAAGGTGGGGAAACTTTTGTATTGAGCATAAAAAGAAGAAAAAAGGAGGAGCTGTGGGTTATATTCCTTTTTGGAGTGCAGGGCTCTAAATCTATGTTTGATATGCTCTAATCAATGTTTCTTTGAGAAATCATGGCATCAGATCTGTGCAAAAGTAGCAAAACTGCATCTTGAAAGGCTGCTTCAAGGAATGTCTGTCTTTAGGTTGTTTTAAAGAGCCACAACAAGTAAAAAAAATATTTTCTTTTCATGGGATTTTATGGACAGCCTTCACTATGTTTTAATGTGATGAGTTTGGATGCTATCTTCTAAGCAAAAGTTAGACTACCCCCAGTTGCAGAACTATTTGGCATCTAGATGCCTCAATTAAGTTGATAGAGTAATGCACAATATCCATAAATGCTGATGGCATGACCTGGCTGCTGAAAAGAGGCATTACTAATGTAGAAGGTCTAAACAAAAGGATTTTTGTCATTTGAGTTATCAGTTCTTCTTTTGATAGGAAATGCATGTGCACCAAGGAATTGCCATTGATTTAGTGAGTGGTTTATTTATGGCATCTGCCACTTGAGGACTTTGTGCTTACAATTGTTTGCAGGAAGTTCTTCTTGAATTCATACTACATGTACAATATAAATTACTTAAGGAAATCTTGACTGGTACCCTAAAATTGTTTTGGTATTTGTTGCAGAATTCACAATGTCAAGAAGATATGACAGCCGCACAACTATCTTCTCCCCTGAAGGTCATTTATATCAGGTTGAATATGCAATGGAAGCTATTGGAAATGCAGGCAGTGCAATAGGTATCTTAGCTAAAGATGGTGTGGTGTTGGTAGGTGAAAAGAAGGTCACTTCAAAGCTTCTCCAGACCTCGACATCCACCGAGAAGATGTACAAGATTGACGACCATATTGCCTGTGCTGTGGCTGGAATGATGTCAGATGCCAACATCCTCATTAACACTGCGAGGGTTCAAGCTCAACGCTATACTTTTGCTTATCAAGAACCAATGCCTGTTGAACAACTAGTTCAGTCTCTGTGCGACACCAAGCAAGGCTACACACAGTTTGGTGGGCTTCGTCCATTTGGTGTTTCCTTTCTTTTTGCAGGCTGGGACAAGAACTATGGCTTTCAACTGTACATGAGTGATCCAAGCGGCAATTATAGTGGTTGGAAAGCTGCAGCAATTGGGGCCAACAATCAACCAGCACAGTCAATGTTGAAGCAGGACTACAAGGATGACATGACAAGAGAGGAAGCTGCTCAACTTGTTTTGAAGGTGCTTAGTAAGACTATGGATAGCACTAGTCTTACCTCAGACAAGCTTGAACTGGCAGAGGTATTCCATACCAATGGTAAAGTCAAATACCAAGTGCACTCACTGGAATCTGTGAACAAGTTGCTCATACAGTATGGATTAACCCAACCAGATCCAGAGGCCGCCTAAAACACTTTTCTGACTTTGAGCATGTTTCAGCTATCTGATTATTGGATAAGCTGTTCACTGACTTGCCCATAAATTCATGCCTAGATATTTTCTGTCTTTATTCACTTCCTTAGATGGCAAAGTCCGTTGCCTTGTGCTAATGAGAAATTGGAAATACATTTGGGTACTTTTTGGTGCAGTCTCCTATATGCTTGTTATGTTTGATAATGATATTCTGACTCAGTGCTGGGTAATAGTCGAAAACATGAAGCATTAGAGCCCATCACCTTCAGTTTTTGATAAGAGGCCTCGAATTTGGAGACGTATTTTTAATGAAAAAATGCACTGATCTGGGGCTTTTATTTAGTGCCACACCTTACCACAAATTGATACCACTTTATATCAATTTAGGGGTTATTAGGACGCGTCAAACTTAAAGTATATAGTAATTAGAAAGATGACAAAGAAAGTTTGACTGGGTTCTTATAAAAACAAGGGAACCGAAAAAACAGCGCAGTATTCCATTAAAAAAATTCTGATTTTATGACCAATTGGTTGTATTCTCATTTCTGCAGCTATATATATATATGTCCAAGTCCAACCACCCCGTCTCCTTCACGTGATTTTTCTTGGGAATTGCATCAAACAAAACAAACAAGTAGCCTAGATTTGCTTCTTACAGATAACCATGGCTGAAACTCATGAAACAGTTTTCAAGTCAGTACAAGAACTAGCAAATGACAATCAAGTTCCAGAAAAGTATATTCATACACAAGGGTCAATCAATAGCTCTTCTCCCCTGCTGGATGTGCCAGTAGTTGACCTTAGCCTTCTCACATCCCCTGCCAGACAACAAGAGCTCAACAAACTTCAATCAGGCCTCAAGTTTTGTGGCTGCATCCAGGTTTGATTTTTATAATCTTGAAAATGGTCTTTTTTTTACTTGGCTTGTGATTGACAGAAAGATTTGGGGGTGGTATGGTCAAGGGGTGAGGTTTGGGGAATTGAGTGGGTGGGAAGGAAATAATAAACTTGAAATGCCACTTATGCAACTTGTTTTCCCTGCTTCCATTAGAAAAGTCATTTTCCCTTTTCCCTACTTCCCTTAGAAAAGTCATTTTTTTCATTTTTAACAACTTGTTTTCCTAGAGAAATTTGACCAACCAAAGATAGGAAAATTGGAAACACACCCTACATGTAAGAATGAGGGGTCCATGTAGATTTCCATATGGGTTCATCAGAACCCATAACTTCCAATACGAACTACAGATATGTACTCATAATGAAATCAATAACTTAACACCAACGGATGTCGTACAATGGTGGGGCTGCTCCTCCCTTGACTATAGGTCTCGAGTTAGAGCTCTGGATAGGGAAAAATCCTTGGTAGAGGACACTTCCCTCCGAATAGAGTCCTAAGCAGCGCAAATTTGGATTAGTCGGGTTGCAGTGTGGGTAATTGATAGAAATAAAAAATATTAAAGTATATTATTAGATATGAACCGATAATTTCAGGTATCACAAATTGAAATCCCGCCAAATCTAAGAATAGTTAAAGAAAAAGGGTATCACGAGGGGGTGATAGTAAAGTAGTAGTAAAAGAAACGGATGTGAACACAAATCTTTATGCTCTCTGCACTCTTGGTCGCAGTGGCAGAGCTAGGACTGTAAGGTTGTGGGTGTTGTCTTAGTTTAAGAGTGGCGGAGTCTTCAAAATATATTTTTTAAAAGACATATTTAAAGTGAGTTGGATTTTAAGGTTGTGGGTGCTCTCTTAGTTTAAGAGTGCGGAGTCTTCAAAATATATTTAGAATAAAACATATTAAATGTGAGATTTGAACTCACGCTTAAGAGGCTTAAGAGTGATGGAGTCTTCAAAATATATTTAAAATAAAACGTATTAAAAGTGAAATTTGAACTCAGGCCGAGCAAGACTAAGACAACCTTAAGCACCCACCAAGAGCCATTAGACAATCAAACCATTTGTTCATTGGGTGCTCTATATTAATTTTATACAAATTCTTCTTAATGTCTATATAGATATATGCTCGAGCACCCGGAGGACTCTTTGTGGGTCTGGCCCTACCTGGTTGCAATATCCGTTTAACAAATGAATTATGATATTGGAAATTCAGGTCATAAATCACGGACTAGCTGATTCATTTCTTGACAAAGTGCATGAAATTAGCAAACAGTTCTTTGCTCTTCCAGCTGAAGAGAAGCTTAAATATGCCAGAACAGTTGATGACATTTATGGATACGGAAACGATTCAGTTCTTTCAGATAAGCAAAAGCTTGATTGGACTGACAGATTGTATCTAAATGTGTTCCCTGAAGATATAAGAAACCTCAAATTGTGGCCCCAAAAACCTGAATGTTTCAGGTACATCTTCTCTGCTTTTACTCCGAAATGAACAAGTTAAGATGCACAGAGCTAACAAAATTACTATTTGGTGGCAGGGAAGTTCTGGAGGAATATATCAAGAATATGAAGTTGTTGAGTGAGTCCCTCCTAAAGGCCATGGCAGCATCATTGAACTTGGAGGAGAACTGCTTTCTGGACCAGTGTGGAGAACGCGGAGATATGATTGCAAGATTCAACTTCTATCCTCCGTGTCCAACACCTGAGGTTGTACTCGGAGTCAAACCACATGCTGATGCATCGGCCATTACCATCCTGTTGCAAGACAAAGAAGTTGAGGGGCTTCAGGTTCTCAAAGATGATCAATGGTTCAGAGTGCCTATTGTCCCATATGGTCTCCTCGTTAATGTTGGAGATCAAGTTGAGGTAAGAAAGAGTATACTAAATCATGCTGAAGAGCTTCAAATGTGTTGGATTTATTTAAGTGATTCAAAGTTTAATGCATCTTTTGGTTAGACGCGATTCTTTTATGAAAAGATGCATTCAACCTTTTCCTGAGTGGTTCGTTGTATTTTAGAAGTAGGACGTTACTGTACTATTTGCACTCAGGTAGCAAGGGAAATGTATCCTGAAATCAACCTTCCATAGCATGCCTCGGAATGATTTTTCTTATTCAAAACTCTCTTCTTTTATCATTAATTGTTGCAACTTGAACTGGTTGTTGATTAAATATTGTTCCTTAGCATTGCCATCTCTAATATTTTCCAACAAAATGTTGTACAACATGTAGAGTTCTTAGGATTGTTGTTCTTTGCAGATAATGAGCAATGGTATCTTTAAGAGCCCTGTGCACAGGGTGGTGACGAATGCAGACCGAGAAAGAAACACCCTTGCTGTTTTCATAATGCCAGATGTAACTGTTGGAATTGGACCAGTGGAGAAGCTAATCAATGAGGAAAGGCCAAGAGCGTACAAGGACGTTAAGAATTATGTTGAACTCTTCTTCCAAAGCTATCAGCACGGGAAAAGACCAATCGAAACAGCAATGATATGCCAAGAACAAGATTAGCTGCCAACAAATCGTGCTTTTCCATCAAACCGGCCCTGCTACAGTATGTTTGTCCTTTTTTTTTTTCTCTATTTGTATTTTTACTAGTCGTTGTTGCCTGTGCTGTACATGAGCTCAACATGCTTTGAGAAATGCAAGCTCTTGAATAGGAGAAAGATAACGGTTTGATCTGGAACCTATTGTTATTCATTTACAAAATATACCACATTCACAATATTTCCAAATAGGATGAACTGAAAGTTGCTTTGCGACACATGTGTGTCTATTTGTTCAACTTTATATAAGTTTAAATATCTATTTGTGCACACCCAAAGTTGAAGGGCATAAATGTGAAATAAGATCAAGTTAAATGACATATTGACGTATTATGCCTAAAAACAATGAAGCATAAGAGCTTTATCTCCTTCATTTTTTTTTGTTGTGCTCTATATTCAGGATTTGAAGTTTGTAGGCTTCGATGTATCTCGAATTGAAAAAATAAATAATAGGAACACACAAAATAAAGACGCGGTGATCAAATTCATCCCTGGACCAAGAAGGCAGCAAACTTAAAAGGTTCTTATCTATCATTGTACCAACAACACATAGTCAAGTCATTTACCTTATTTATTTACTGAATTTTTCAATGCAAAATACACGATGCGTAAAAAATTACTATTAGATTTTCGGGAACACATTTTTAATAAACTGATGAGTGATGTGGGCCTTTTCTTTTTTCCTCTCCCCACAAAAGGTGATATTAATACTACTGGTACTTTATACGGAAAATTGTATGAAATAACAAACTATTAATTCAAATTAAATGCTATAGCCATAGCTTATTTTAATTGTAATTCGCAGCAAACATCTCTTTTTTTTGCCATCTGATTTGGTATACAATTAGCCATTTTCGGTATACAATTAGCCATTTTATAGATTTCGATATAAAATGCGTTTGTGTTTGTGTTTGTATAAAGCGAGAGAAAAGTGTATATATAAATACAAATACATATATTTTCGTCCTATACACTTATAATTATATAAATACAGATCTTATTATACAAATTACAATGTATAAATGAATTTATACAAAACTGAACAATTTGTATAAAATTGGATGTTTGTAGCGAATTATACAAATCAAAAGCTCCATAGCAAACATACAATTTGTTATGGAGTGCAATTATGCAAACTATAGCTATACCATATAAATATGATTTTTATGTTTGCTAGATGTGAAAGTTGCCCATTATACTATCAGTTTAGAGGAATTAAAAAAAAAAAGTTTGAGGGTTTTCTTATGTATTATCCCCACAATTTCTATAAAATAAACACACCGAGAAAATAGAGCAGCACTCCATTGAAAAATCCAATTTTATGACCAATTGGTTGTTTTGTATAGAAGGATCCATTTGACTTTGACCATACAAATTATTCATTTTTATTACAATAATTTTTTACTTTATTTGAAAAAGCATCATAAAATTTTTAAATTCAACAGAAAGTTACATTTTAAATTTAGAAAACAGTTTATAACTTGTTTTCTAATTAATTTTTATTTTAAAAGTTATATTTAACATTATTCGAAATATTCTTTATAAAAAATATAATTAAACAGGCCTTTTATTTTGAAATAATGTTTATGCTCATTTTACTTAAATATAATTTTAAAAGCAGAAATACATAAAAAAAATAGTTTAGTTAAAAAATATCCCTACCGTCCATATAAGATCATTTTGAACTAAACTATTAGCAGATGACAAAAGTTAACAAACTTCTTTCCAAATTTGAATACCAAACTTCAATGCCAAACACTCATTTTCAAGGGCCTACAGTTACAGTCCAAACCACCCATCTCTTCACGAGTATGAATTTTCATGGGATATATCTAGATGCAGAGTCAGGATTAAGAGTTTGTAGGTTCCAAATTTTCTTTTAAAAAAGAGAGGGGGGGGTTTGAACTTACAACTCTAGCGTGAAAAACATTTTCACAGTTCCTTTCTTACCACTAAACCATCAATCAATTTTGTTAGAGTTCACAAGTTAATATACATATATATTTAATTTATTTTCTAATACAAACAAAGTCTAACCAAAAGCTATTGAATTTGTCTGAACCCATGAATCCCCACCTAGCTATGGATATATCATATATTGAGAAACGAAGTAAACAATAAGATGTACAACAAGCTAACATTTGCCTCTTACAACAATAAAAACCATGGCTGAAACTCAACAAGAAACAGTTTTCAAGTCAGTACTAGAACTAGCAAATAACAATGAAGTTCCAGAAAAATATATTTATGCACAAGGATCAATCAATACCTCTCCTCTCCTGCTGGCTGTGCCACAAGTTGATCTTATCCTTCTCACATCCCCTGACAGACAACAAGAGCTCAACAAACTTCAATCAGGTCTCAAGTCTTGTGGCTGCATCCAGGTCTGTTTTTTCTAATCTTAGAAATGGTCTTTCTTTTTTTAATAATTTCCCCTGTTTCATTTTATATAAGTTAATTTGACTTGACATGAATTTTTAGAAATAAAGACTTTTGAAATTTGTGGTCTAAAATAAGTGATAGATATTTGTGTAGCCATAAATCATTTCATTAAAGGTAAAATTGACATTTTAAAGGTTAAATTGTTATTTAATATAGAAATGTCTCATTCTTTTTTAAACAAACTAAAAAGTAAAAGTGAGTCATATAAACTGAGACACACAGGGCATACTTAGTTTGTGACGGAAGAAAGTTAAGTAAGGAAAATCATAATAGCTTACTTAGCTGAATTTTCAACTTATTGGTTCTAAAGATTTAATTTACCTTGTAATCTCCTCCCGGTTTTCCCTTCTCCATGATTTAGAAGAGAGGGAGGTATTCACTCGAACACCCGGTAAAAAATTCCACAAATAACTAAATAAACTTGTGAATGAAAATAAGGAAAACCAAATTATGTTTACTAGATTTGTTGGTGAAGAGCACTATTAAAGAGAATCACCTACATTAGAAGAATGAGGGGCCAATCTAGCTCTTTGGCTACGGGTTCATTATATATACGTAGAAAAATAATACACGAGGTGTTCACAAGAGGCTTTTTGGACGCTTACCTAGCCAATGCTTAGATCCGGCTCTTTAGTTCACTCTAACATTCCCCATTTGTTCGAGGGACCAAGCTCCTTCGTCCGCCACTGTTTTTTGGTTCACTCCAACATTCCCCACTCAGAGGCGTATCCAAAATATCGAAGGGAGGAGTGCACTATTACGAAAAGATGCATCAAAGATATAAATTTAATCGATTTGATCTTTACGTTCTTATCACTGAATCATTAAATTTTAAAAATAATAGGTCCAACATATATAATACTACTAGTTTTAAATTTTAATATATACATTTGATTTAATTATATAAAAATTTAACCGTGCTATTTTTTTTTTTAGGAATTTCCAATGTTACACACTTGAAAATTTTGAAAGATTAAAGCAAAAAAATAAAAGAAAATTGATCGAAACGCCATAAGTGTTGATAACCACTTGGAGGGGTGGTTATCAACGCCATAAGTGTTGATAACCACTTGGAGGGGTGTTACTAACAAAAATAAGATAGATATAAGATTTAAATTTCTATCTTTGCTTAGAGAGATGCACCCGATCATCATCGTATTATTATATGCTACTTTTACATGGGTTCACACCCAGAGGCGGACCACCCTCAAGAGTGTGGTGCACGTGCACCCGTTCACTTCAATTTTTTTTATATACACGTATATTATGAAATAAGGAATATATAACTCAATGTGCAACCGAAAACACATAAAATGAGTTGGTGTAGTGGTCAAACACCTGGTCGTTAGTAATCTTAGCAACTCGCTGGTTGCGAGTTCGACTGTTCTTTTGTCAATTTTAATTTTTCTTTTCCAATAAAGGCCTAATAAAAAAACCTCAAGCGAGATTCGAAGTAGCAATCTCAGTGTGTACACTAAGGGTCAAGACCATCAAATCATAGAATGAATTATGTTAGATTTTTTAAATTTATATTTATATATACACTCAATTTTATACTTGTTTGACAATATTTTTCGATGAAGTGTCGTTGCTTCACTAACTCACACTCGACTTTAATAGTGCCCCCGGCGTCTTTCAATCCTGAGTTTGCCTCTATTCACACCTCTATATTTAAATAATTTTTTTAAAAATATAACACTACTATATATAATCTAGAGAGGGGAACCCACATAACCCCCTCTAGATACGCACCCCACTTGCTCGAGGGTTGCTGAGCGGGTTATACTAAAATCTCAATAAAAATTAGATACAAATCCATAATTTTAACATTACTATAAGTTCAATACTAATAATCTTCAAAGTTAAATTTAGGCATAATACATGAAGAGCACACTCAAACTTGGTCTCAATTGGCAAGTAAATACTCAAATTTTGATTATGCACATCTAGACACCTCAACTCGTCTTTAATGTAATTGAACACTCTAACTTACAAAATAACTATCTAGACACCTTCAAATTTTATGTGTCACATCAGCGTCAACATTCATGAGACAATAGGAACGAGTTAAAGTGTTTAATTGCCAGTTGATTCTAAGTTGAAGTATCTAGATGTGCACTCTCAAAGTAATAAAGGTCAAGTTTAAGCATTTTTTCTGTAATGTCTTATATTTGTAGTGTTAGCTCCGCTTCAGCTAAGAACAGTAAAAGAAAAAGGGTATCACGGGGATGAACACAAATCTATATGCTCTCTGCACTCTTGTTTACAATATCAGTCTAACATATGATATTGGAAGTTCAGGTCATAAATCATGGAATAGAAGATTCATTTCTTGACAAAGTGCTCGAAATTAGCAAACAGTTTTTTGCTCTTCCAACTGAAGAGAAGCTTAAATATGCCAGAACAGTTAATCAAATAGAAGGATATGGAAATGATAAAGTTCTTACAGATAATCAAAGGCTGGATTGGTCCGATAGATTGTATCTAAATGTGTTCCCTGAAGATATAAGAAAACTCCAATTCTGACCCCAAAAACCTGAATGTTTTAGGTACATCCTTTGCTTTTACTCCGAAATGAACAAGTTAGACATACACAGGGCTAACAAATTACTACTTGGCACTTGACAGTTTTTGAAAAATATATCAAGGATATGAAGTTGTTGAGGGAGTCCCTCCTAAAGGCCATGGCAGTGTCATTGAACGTAGAGGAGAACTGCTTTCTAGACCAGTGTGGAGAACGCGGAAACATGATTGCAAGATTCAACTTCTATCCTCTGTGTCCAAGGCCTGATGTTGTACTCGGAGTCAAACAACATGCTGATTCATCGGCTATTACCATCCTGTTGCAAGACAAAGAAGTTGAAGGGCTTCAGGTTCTCAAAGATGATCAATGGTTCAGAGTGCCTGTTGTACCGTATGGTTTACTCATTAATGTTGGAGATCAAGTTGAGGTAAGAAAGAGTAAACTAAATCATGCTGAATGGCTTCAAATGTGTTGGATTTGTTTTTGAGTGATTCAAAATTTATTGTGTCTTTTAGTTAGACACAATTCTTTTATGAAGAGACAATTCCAACCTTTTTAGGACACATCTCTTCATTGCAAGGTATGATCGCTAGGGAATCTTATTAGCTCAGTTGGTTGTTTACGTGATCTTTTACATTGTTGGTGACAATGCGATTCTCCACCTTGTAATACCCTCCCCTATTTCCCCTCTCTTACCCCCATTTAGGCATAATACATAAATATGACCATTAACTTGGCATCAACTGACAATTATGACCTTTAATTAACTTTGAATGTGCACAAGTAGACAATTAAACTTTTATAAAATTAAACAAATGGACACATTCGTCCTACATGGCACCCTACGTGGAAATTTTGTGTCCTATGTGGCGTCCTATGTGTATTATGCCATGTTTGGACACGTGAGTGTACTTATTCAATTTTATACAAGTTTAAGTGTCTACTTGTGCACATTCAAAGTTTGAGGGCATAGTTATTCGCTGAAGCCAAGTTAAAAGTTATGAAAGGTATGATCACTCTGTACTTGAGATCAACATTATTTGGCTCTTTATGATTTCATCTCCTTCAAACGTCTATCGTCCTTTTTCCCAAATTCTATAAAAGCAATCAAGAGATATAAGAGTTCGCGGGACTTCTATATAAGTGTACATTATATGATTTCCTGAGTGGTTCGTTGTATTTTAGGAGTAGGATGTCATTTTGCTATTTGCACTCTGGTGGCAACGGAAGTCTATTCTGAATCAGTGCCTTAGCGTGCCTCGAACCTGATTTTCCTATCCAAAGTTCTCTTTCTTCTTTTACCATTAATCGTGTCAACTTGAACTGGTTGTTGATTAAATGTTCTTCTTTAGCGTTACCATCTATAATTATTTTCCAACAAAATGTTGTACAACAAGTAAAATTTTCAGAAAAATTTTGTTCCTTGCAGATAATGAGCAATGGCATCTTTAAGAGCCCCGTGCACAGGGTGTTGACGAATGCAGAACGAGAAAGAAATACCCTTGCTATTTTCATTATGCCAGATGTAGCTGTTGAATAGGAGCAAGACAACAGTTTGATCTAGAACCTATTGTTATTCATTTACAAAATATACTAAATGCACAATATGTATCAAAGATAGGAGTAAGGTGTGCGTACACCCCAACCTCCCTAGACCTCACTTGTGAGACTACACTGGGTATATTTATTGTTGTTGTTATTGCACAATATTACGAAACAGGATGAACTGAAAGTTGCTTTGCCGAAAGAACAGAATACTTCTCTAACTAGAAGAAGGAAGAAACAATAACTGGTAACGCACACACATGAACAGTTCATTTCTTCGAGTCTTTGTTAATGATTCAAATGAAACAAAAGTGAAGATTGCTGCGTCCAAACAATCTAAAAAGTGTAGTTAAATAACCAAAAACAGAATGGACAAATTTCTACTGATATTTACTTTTTGATTGCTGTTCGAGTCAGCTTTCACGCACCTTGACTAATTTCACAATATACTTGTTATCTCCTACCAACAACATGTATTAGGTAACTCTGTCTACCTAGACTCATATGAGGTAAAGAGAGATCATGAGTAGAAGGATCTAGGTGACAAACTGAGTCAAGCATAAAACATTCCGCCTTACTTCTAAGAAAACTTAAGCTATTGTTGATTAAGTTCTAAAATGAAAAAAGTTATCGAGACGAACTATTGTTGTTCTTGAATTATTTTTTATTAAATATAATCCCAGTAGTTTTTTCCAAATATGACATTGTTACTCTGATTTGGGATCTGGCTCCACTCCAATTTCCCCAAGTTCTTGCTTGGATGTGAGGCACATGACATAGGTAAAAATTAATTGCTAAGATTTGATTGATTATAATAAAATTTTAATTATAATTTAGATAATTAATATTTCATAAAAATAGTAATGTCATATATATATATATTATCTTTTTCATAAATATATTATAAAAAAAAATCTCTTTTTTCTAATTTTTTTCCTGCTAGTATTATCATCTGTTTTTGTCCTAAATATGTTAAATATTTTCTATTTTTCTATTATTTTTTTCGTGCGAGTATTTTTGCTATTAATTACATTTGATAACCAATTTTAAAGAGAAAGATCAAAATTGCAATCTAACACTAACTCAATAAAAAAAAAACAGAATGTAAATACTCGTAGAGAAAAAAAAAATAGAAAAAAAGAGAATTTTTTTTATAATATATTTATGGACAAGATAATATATTTGTATGATTGTGACATTACTATTTTTATGAAATATTAATTATCTAAATTATAATTAGAATCTTATTTTAATCAATCAAATTTTGGCTATTAATTCTTACCTATGTCATGTGTCTCACATCCAAGCATGAACTTGGGGAAAATGGAGAGGAGCCGGATCCTCTGATTTGATCTTTTTTCACTCATTTAAATAAGGACACTGCTTTAGAGAAAATTTTGTCAATAAAGAGTGGTGAGTAATTAACAACTCCATAGTACATAAATATATTCCTTTATTTCCTTTTGAATTTTCTCTTTTAATTTAATTTATCGTTTATAATTTTCTTTATTGGAATTGGTTGGGGAGAGAGGAGGATGATTAGGTTAATCTTAGCTTTGAAACAATGTAATATAATGTCTTCCATATAGCAAACATTAAATAACACAGAAACCAATTAACTCAATATTGGTTGGTATATTACCTATTATCCTATAAACAAGTTATGCAATATTATGATTACTTCTCCTACATACGCAAAATATAAAAACAAAGAATCGAATTTCTCTCTCAATTTTTTCCCCTTCTTTTTTCTAATAATTACTCCTACATAATTTTCATCCAAGTTTGGTGAAATAACTCCTCCTTGGGAAAGTGGTAGGGGTGGGGACACAGAGTTTAGTTTATTTATTTTAGGTCAGTTAATATATATATATATATATATATATATAATAAGCTCGATAATTATGTGTAAGATATACGGATTACCTATTTCAATAAGTAAAGATAATTTGATGATGTAGGAATTTTTTTTATACTAACAGTGATATAACTTAATATCATACGAGAATAGCATTTCTTAAGTTGTTGTATTTCAAATAACTAACTACTATTTCCATTTCGTTTACTAAAAATGTGATCTTTGACAAATAAGAGAGTTGATTCCTTTTAATTATTATTTTTACTCCTTATGCTAATAAACATGAGAGGAGATTAATAAAATGGAAAACAAGAGTAAAGTAACAAAATTGGGATTAAAAAATAAGAATAATTTATTTTAATTTTTTTTTTCAAGAGTGTGCAAAATATAAATGTGGCAACCAAAGAAAAATGAAGAACTAATATGTTTTTTTTTTATATTCTGATAATAGCTACTATAATACTCTCAAAAATTTACTAAAGGAAAGTTTCTGATTCAAATCTCTCTTTTGATTCATTTTTAAAAAAATCTTGTTATTAATTCTAGAAAGCAAAAAAAGACTAAAAAGGGGGAAAGTTTTATAGGACCAACAGCGAGAATAAACCACCTTACTTTAGGTGTTTTTCTTTTCTTTCAATTTCCCTTTTTGTTTTGTTTTATTTATTTTCACATCTTTTTTTTTTTCATTTCAGAAATGGTTTAGAAAGGTCATCCTTTATTGGATAAAAAATGCCCTTAACGTATAAAAATGGTTCAAAAATATCTTCCTTCCACCTATTGGGTAAAAAATGCCCTTAACCTATTAGAAATAGTTCAAATTTACCCACCTTTTACCTAAAAATATGACTATCAACTAATAAATACTATTTAATATGCCCGCATTTTGTGCGATCTTAATATATTTTAATAATAAATATAATATTTTTATAATATTGAAACATTCTTAAAAATTCTTTTTAGCCTTCAAATTTAAATAAATTAAAACTCAATTTAAAATTTATTTTACTTCTATTTTTTAATTATCTAACAATTTTAGTCTTTTAACATTACTGAGATTTTTGTATCAATTATGTTAAGTGATACTGTATATACACTCAGAAAAAAATTGAACAATAATTATCTTACTATGGGCATATACATAATGAAATTCCTCTTTCTCCGTGACTAAGACAATATTTTTATACAACATACATTCAGGTTAATTCACACGTTAATTCATATATTTTATTTAGAGAAAATACATTTATTAGGTAAGAAAAATATTTAGACAAACAAGCAAGAATTTATTTTTAAAAAAACGAATCAAAAGAAAACTAAATAATTGTCAACGTACAGTAAAAAAATAATTGACATGTATAATTAGAATTAGGAAATATTTTTGAGTCATTTCTATTATGTTAAGGGATTTTTTTAATCTAATAGGTATATGAAAGAGCAAATTTGAACCATTCTAATAGATTAAGGGCATTTTTTATCTAATAGGTGGATTGAGGGCATTTTTGACATAGGTGAAAGAAAGGGCAAGTTTGATCTAATAGGTGTGGAAGGAGGACATTTTTGAACGATTTCTAATACGTTAAGGACTTTTTTAACCTTTTCCCTTTAATATAATATGCTGAAAATAGATTTTTTTTAACAAAGTTACTGCACGTTGCCCAAGTATCATAAAGTCAGTAAATAATTTTTTTTAACCAAGGAGTCATGCACTAAGTAGGTGTTTGGATATAGGTTAAGTTGAGATTAGGAAAAAATAGTTTTCGAAGTTGAAGTTGAGAAATGATATTTTAGAAATTGAAATTATATGTTAAACAAACAATTTTCCAAATATGAATAAAATCTCATTTTAAAAAAACTTACCAAAAAATCAATCCACCAAACAATTTTTTTTTAAAAATAAAGGGAAATGTTTAAATACCTTTCAAAATTGTTTTTTGTCACTTACTTTTTTGACATCGACATTAAAAGTTAGTGGAAGTTAATTGAAGAGCTTAACTAATTTTGTTGCATGTGGGGACATGAAGAAACACAAGAATCATATGGATTTTGACAGTCATTAGATATTATATAATCAAATCGAAAAAATGAATGAATTAATTAATTTTCTCACACCTTTAACTTTTGATTTCTCACTTGGTGTTTGAGTAACTTGGATTTATGCATGTTCAGTCACTTTAGGAGTAAAAACATTTCCAGTTAAAAACGACTCCATACTTAAAACTACATACTCCACTTGTTATAAGAGCTTCTGACTATAGACATTAAAGTCAGCCTGTCTGAGAATGTAAATTATGTGGTGGATACGATAACAAATATGAGCCTTCTACATCAGTCAAGAAGCAACATTTTAAAATTTTCCGTTCGACGTATCGACCAACCCAGACCCCGTGCTTGTCACCAATGGAAGTTAAGATAAAACATGCTTTCATTCAAAATGTACTAATTAAAAATGAAAGAATACCTACCACACCCGCCTTCCATTCCCTCACAGGAAAATAGCTTAACTTGCAAAATCATATAGTGGTCCACAGAGTTTGTACTTTATGTAACATGCAAGAAATAATTGGGGGAAGAATTACGTACCTAATGAAAGTTTGTTGCTACATTTTTTACTATTTTATTTTATTGAATTTGAATGAAAGTTTGTTATTATGATTATTACCTTAGAGAGGGACCCCAATATCCATGTCATCACCAACTAAAGAAAAACGACTCAGCAGCAAATTTTAATTAAATTTTAAAGGACCTTTTCACCTATATATACAACAAGCCTAAAAAACATCTATCACAATTCACAACTGAAAAGAAAAACCAATATTTCTTAATATTAGTTAAAAAGAGACAAAACAAAAGAAAAATGGAATCTTGGCTTCGTATTTTGTTCTTGTTTGCATGCCTCTTTCCAGCTTTCGTTGAATGCCGGATTCGACGTTACAACTTTAATGTAAGTATTATTAAAAAAAAGCATTATCAGTATAATTTAACTTGTTATAGTAACTAATATACGATATGATGGTTGGTTTAACACAGGTGATGATGAAGACTACGACTCGGCTGTGCTCTAGCAAGCCCATTGCCACTGTTAATGGCAAATTCCCAGGACCAACAATCTATGCTAGGGAAGGTGACAATGTGCTCGTCAATGTTGTTAACCATGTCAAATATAATGTCTCTATCCATTGGTATGTAATTATATACACATATTCTTACATAAATACTATAGTTTAATCAATTATAGCAATGTTAGTCACAATTTTATCACCAAGTAATGTTTATTGCATATATTTACCGCGATGACAATAATGTCACACCTATGATTTGAGCATGTGATCGATCTAAAGTAATTTTTGAACCACCTTTATTATTGCACTAGAATTTTTCAGTATGTCAAGGGAGATTCAATTGAACCCTTAAGTGACGTGATTGTATAAATATTTCTGATACACTAGTTGGTTCATTCTTTTTACACAATGTTTTCATGATTTGGTGTGTGATAGGCATGGTGTGAGACAACTTAGAACAGGTTGGTCAGATGGACCAGCATATATCACACAATGTCCAATTCAGCCAGGTCAAAATTATGTGTACAACTTTACCATCACTGGTCAAAGGGGTACACTCTTTTGGCATGCTCATATTCTATGGCTAAGGGCCACTATGCATGGTGCCATTGTCATTTTGCCTAAACTTGGTGTGCCATATCCATTTCCAAAACCTGACCATGAAGCTGTTGTTGTTCTAGGTAAAAACATAAATTACTCCACATGAACACTTTGTTACAAAAATGAGATTAAATTAATTATTTTAATGGTTTAATGCAGCTGAGTGGTGGAAATCTGATACTGAAGCTGTGATTAATCAAGCCATTAAATCAGGATTAGCCCCTAATGTTTCTGATGCTCACACAATTAATGGTCATCCTGGAGCCATTTCACATTGTCCATCCCAAGGTAATACATATAACTAGTCTATACACTGACCAAGGGGCGTAGCTATGTTATAGTCAGGGTGTCCAATTAAGTAAAATGATACATGAAGTGATTAAATAACATATTCTGGACACCCTTGATAGAAAAAATGTGTTGTAGCTAAGTGGTTTTAGACACCTTGAAAGACCCTTTAGGTGCTCACGTGATATAGTAACTTTTGATTTTTGAATATGCAGGTGGATACACATTGAGTGTTGATCCTGGAAAATCCTATATGTTACGAGTAATCAACGCTGCACTCAATGAAGAACTCTTCTTCAAAATTGCAGGTCATAAAATGACTGTGGTCGAAGTAGACGCTACCTATGTTAAACCCTTTAAAACAGACACAATTATAATTGCACCAGGCCAAACCACAAATGTAATTGTCACAGCTGATAAAGGTTCAGGGAAATACATGGTTGCTGCATCTCCCTTCATGGACGCACCTATTGCAGTCGATAACGTGACTGCAACAGCCACGTTACATTATTCGGGCACTCTGGCTAGTTCTATTACTACCCTGACTAACACTCCGCCTAAAAACGCAACCCCTGTAGCTAACAATTTTATTGACTCTCTTCGAAGCCTTAACTCGAAAAAATACCCTGCTAAAGTACCAAAAAAGGTCGATCATTCGTTGTTTTTCACCGTGGGGTTAGGAGTTAACCCCTGTTCTAGTTGTAAACAGGGGAATGGAAGCAGAGTTGTTGCTAGTATAAACAATGTTACGTTTGTCATGCCAACAGTAGCTATTTTACAAGCACATTTCTTTGGCATCAAAGGAGTTTATACGACTGATTTTCCTCAAAATCCGCCTTTTAAATTCAACTATACGGGGACACCACCAACAAATTTGGCTACGATGAGTGGGACTAAGGTTTATCGATTGCCTTATAACGCGACAGTTCAGCTAGTTTTGCAGGATACTGGAATTATATCCCCTGAAAATCATCCAATCCATTTGCACGGGTTCAATTTCTTCGCCGTTGGTAAAGGGATAGGAAATTTTAATCCAAAAACAGATCCTAACAATTTTAATCTTGTTGATCCTGTTGAGAGGAATACAATTGGAGTGCCTTCAGGAGGATGGGTAGCTATAAGATTCCGCGCTGACAATCCGGGTATGTACTATAGAAAAAATGAAAGTAACTACATGTTACATTAGTTAAATTGCACCAATAGTACAACTTTTTTTTATACTGTCAGTGTATATAACTTAAATTCACGAAGCATCTTATGAAATTTCAGGAGTTTGGTTTATGCATTGCCATTTAGAGATTCACACGACGTGGGGATTGAAGATGGCATTCCTCGTAGATAATGGCAAAGGTCCTAATGAGTCACTTTTGCCCCCTCCAAAGGATCTTCCAAAATGCTAAAATTTTGAATGTAGGAACACGGCAAAGGCTGAAAGTGAAGAAAAAAGAGTTTATTAGTAATTATGTGTCTTCATTCAACACTTCATTCGAGTAGTTTTTTTCTTTGTCAAATTGTTTGTATTCATTTCTTGAGTGAAACTGGAAAAGTTTTGCTCAAGCAAATTTGAGTAATGATAATATGAAGTTTGTAAGTATACATTCTTTTAACGGTTTCAAATAGAAAGTTTGATAATCTTTGTTTTTCCATCTCTTTCTCTGTTATGACGATTGCTTAGCTAAACGAAATTATCCACATCGAGGCCTTTGTGTAAAAGGTAGACCAATTCTGACTAGTTTGTAATGACAGCAACAACTACACCTTAATTCCGAGCAAGTTGGAGTCAATAATCATTATGACTAGTTAAGGGAAAGTAAGTGGTGTAGAAACTCTGGTCCGTAGGTGTGAAACTATAATGAAGGTGTTAAAAGTAGATGAGCTAGATCTGAAATCACATGAAAGGAAGTTATATCGAAAGCCTTACAAATAAATCCTCCAAATTAATGTCAACTTAGCTAAAGATAAGGCACAATGAAAGATCTCCCAAAAAAAGGAGGCGGCACAATGGAAGAATAAAATTCATATAGATGATAGCTAATAATCAAGTAGAACATGAAAAATAGAACAACTAACACAAGATGTAGCAGTAAACTGTTTGAAGAAATAATAGATACAAATTACAATTTATGCAAATTAAAATTCATAATACTAAATAATTGAATGTATTGCCAAAGCTTGAATTCGAGCATCTAAAAAGGATAGTATACTTACTCAGAGATTCAAGATTTTAACTTTATGGATTCTAGACTAAAATATGTTTTCTTTTTATATGTTAAGTGTATATCTTAACGTACACATATATATAGAATCATCAATCATCTAGCCATAAGCTATTGAATTCTGTCGAACCCCTCTATCACCCCATCACAACCTTATGAAATGGAATTGGATCTCTGGAGTGAATTAGATGATGAATTCAAATTCAAGAAGTGGATGCAATCCTCAATAGCTTCAACTCTTTGAGAATCAAATGTTTGTGAATGATAAGAACTCGACCTGGCCAAGCTTGTTGATGAGACTACTTTACGTGAATTATTCCTTTTTGTGTAATTCGATTTCGAAAAGAAATTTAGTGCACTGCCCACCTTAGTACCTATATCCTTCAAAAAACTCACTGGAGAAAATCCAGAAGAAGATGAAGAACTTTGAAAAGTACTCCAAATAGATGAAGAAGTTGGTTTTTTGTTAGTAGAAAATAATTTTGTGGACTTGTTATGGCTAATATTCATGACTCTTTTACTCATTTACTTGGTAGGTTAGAATTGGGAAAATGCATGATAAAAAAAAAGGTTATTTATTGAGAATTGACGATCAGACCTACTTAACCTACTACTCTAATTTAATAGGACCACTACAAACTTTACTCAAATATTTTACAATTGACTGTGGACCAAACAAGTGTTTAACTCACGTATTTACCTCCCCTTAATGTTAAGCAACACATACTCATATTAAAGGTGTGTTTGACATGAACTAAAAATGTTATATAAAGAAAAATGTTTTCGTGAAAAATAAATGTAGTTTTTTTACTTATGTTTTAGTGATTGGTAAATAACAAGTAAAAATAAGTATTGTCTTAAAATTATTTATAAATGTATATAATCTTTTCAGATACCATGAGAAAGGGGTCGAGGATAGGATGGGGGTGAGCATTGGCATGGGGCCAGGGCGAACCTAGGTTGGAGGACGAGGGGTTAAATTGAAGGGTAACTCACAGAAATTCCACTAGTTTAGGAACAAATTACTTAGATATACGATATTTACAATATTACGAATCTTACAAGATTTTGGTGCGTTCAGATACATGGGGTTATAATTAGGTGTAATTTGTTCTAGATACATTAAATTCAAGTGGACTCTCATGTAGCTGGGATACATAAACAATTCTCGCTTGCCTCCCTCTCATCTCTCGCCACACTCATATATATCTTGATCACATATCTGGTATCTCAAATATATGCAAATCACAACTCTCTCATTATAGTTTGACACAAATTTATCCATAATTTTGACGAAGGAACATATGCGAGCTCATGATAATCATATAATTCATCTCCAATTTTAAACCATCTTATAATATAAATTAAAACCATGACTTGGCTACTAGTGTGGTTGGGAGTTGGGGGAGGGGGGAATGAGGTGAAGAGGAGTCGGGGTAATTAATGTGGAATATCACTTATGAACAAACACACCCTAAGTCTAAACCTATTTAATCACAAGCAATAAATGGTGTCTGGAAGTATACGAATACGAGCTTGATGTAGAAGAAACAGTTGATGGGCTATGTTTCACTAACTTTGTTACGAATATCCCCATTCTTATATTAGTAATAAATTTGTATTGTAACTCTTAAATTGACAGGAATTCTACTTGTAGTAATTAGTTAGGTAGTGTTTTATTTGCCTTATTAATTCTGACATTGTCCATAATACATCATATTTTTGAAAGACCGTATTCTTCAAACTATTTTCTTTCTGTCTAAAATTGTGAGTTTGAGTCATCAAGAAAGTAAAAACAAATTATATGACACTGATTGCAACGTCAAAAGTAGTATAGATCACCATGATTAACAAAGTAACTTAAAATACTTAACATGATTATAAAAAGTTCTTAAAAATATTACACACTTAATAGACTGAATCTGAATAATTAAGATTCTAATATCGCAAACAAAATGATGCCTAATACACTTTCGACAGTCACATAAAGCATTTTGTAACTAGTTCCTACGAGGTGCTCTTAATTAGGCGTACATTTTTGTTTATCTATGATAATATTTTATAGTTATTTTCAGAAAAAAAAAAGACAATTAGGATTCTGTAATTTGCTTATTTTTAATTTTATAATTATAATTTAACATAACTTTGTGTTTGAATTTTAAGATTTTGGCCTTTATAATATGATGAAATTTTGAGTTTGAGCTCCTCTTCTTGTTATTTTAAGTTCCTTTCTCCCTTTTAATTTTGATATTTTTTAATTATAAATATTTTATTTAGCCTATAAGCTGGTTGAATCGAACTCGATCAAGCTTCACAGCTTGTCTGATTTACTTGCAATGGGCTAAAAAGCTTCGTTCTTAAATGGACGATAATTTTTAAAATATAATTTAATAGGGTTGATTAAGAAGATTAACCCCATTGTTAATTCTTTTAATCCAATTCTATTTTAGTACAATTCTTAATCATTCAAATTTATTAAGTAACTAGAAAACATAGTCACGCTTCGCGCGGTATATTAATCAATTTAGTAAAGATTTTTTAAAATACAAATTTTGTCAAACAAATATGATGAAACTCTTCATGTTTTTGAATTAAATTTTTTTTATAAATATTCATGAAATATAGATGAACTATTCTTTTTATTATTATATCTTCTTTAAAAAGCGAAAAATATATAATAAGATTTCATTTTCAAATACGAATTTTTGTATGTGATTCTAATAGTAGTAGGTTTATTTCTTTTATTAGATAGTACAAAATATTTATTTTCTGAAAATTTCTTTCACTAAGAATAAAACAATAAAACTTCATTAGGAATCAAATAACTAATCCAAACTCATTGAGATAATCCTTCTTGGCTTGTACTTGGGAACACCAATGGCGAGCCTGATCGACTTTAAATCTCTTATTTTTTTCTTCGCATATGTTTCTCACAAGGTGAAGACGTAGTCATCCTTCAATCTTTATACCTTTGCTTCAAAAGGAGAAAAAATCTCCTCTTTTCGATCATGTTCGTTCGACACATTTTTTGTACACATAAAATTTATAATAAGCTCAAAACACTAAAAAAATGAGGTAACAATATAATTATGCATAAAATATAAAGTAATAATGTAATATAAATATATACTTTCGGCTGAATATCACTCCACTATTTTTAACATCTATAGTTTGTGGTATTTTTTTTTTAAAAAAGAAGAGAAATCACAGAGAACAGGAAAAGTATTAATGGAATAAAGAATGATTATGTACTTCAAGTCTTGAGGAATAGCCTCTTATTTCTCAAAGGAACAATAAGTAGATGAATTTAATTAGTTATGGGGAGAATATGCTTAGAAAAATATTGATGATTAACAGAGTTTAAATAGCTATTAAAAATTAAATATAATCATTAATGTTGCAATTATTAAAAAATAAATGAAGTGTTGCAATTAGTGCTAACGTTTTTTTTAAAAAATTAAAATATAATGCTAACGTCTTTTTAAAAAAATTAAAACGTAGTGCTAACGTTTGTGTTACTGCTAATTTAATTTTAAATTTTAAATATATAGTTAATTCCAATTATTTTGTAATATAATACCAACAATTTCTGTTAAAAAGTTTTTATAAAAAATTACTCTCTTTCTTTATTAGTAGCATTTATTGCATTTATTTAAAATAACTTTTCCTTCCAAATGTAACAGCTAAGTAAAATTACTCCCTTTCCTTATTAATAACACGGTAAAGTTACTCCCTTTCCTTATTAATAACATGGTAAAATTACTCCCTTTCCTTATTAATATAACACGTAATTTCTTCAATTAAATAATTGTTAAATAGTATTGGAATCATTCATTAACCGCAATAAATGCTAATAATAAAGAAAGAGAGTAAGTTTTTATAAAAACTTTTTAATAGAAATTGAAGAAAAAAATTCAAAATTCTGAGAAAATAGAGAAATAATAATATTGGCCAATGAGCTATGCCACATTAGCGGACTTATTATCCAGCTTTATATATATATATATATATATATATATATATATATATATATATATATATATATATATAGAGAGAGAGAGAGAGAGAGAGAGAGAGAGAGAGAGAGAGAGAGAGAGAGATTTATTGCATTTATTTAAAATAACTTTTCCTTCCAAATGTAACGGCTAAGTAAAATTACTCCATTTCCTTATTATAACATGGTAAAATTACTCCCTGTCCTTATTAATATAACACGTAATTTCTTCAATTAAATAATTGTTAAATAGTATTGGAATTATTCATTAACTGCAATAAATGCTAATAATAAAGAAAGAGAGTATTTATAAAAACTTTTTAACATAAATTGAAGAAAAAAATTCAAAATTATGAGAAAATAGAGAAATAATAATACTAGCCAATGAGCTATACCATATTATCCAGCTTTATATAGATATATATAGATTGAAAGATAAAATATTAAAAAAAATATACTTGATATTACCATGGCAAAGTTAGAAATTTTGCCAAGGATATTTAGATTTAAAATATAAGTATGAAAATAAATTTCTGACCTACATATTTCATATATATGTATATGGGTATTTTTATTTTAAAAAAATAAGTATTAATATACCGACTTTAAGATGTCGATATTTTAAAGAATATATATATTTAATATACCGACCTCTTGATATCGATTTTACTAATTAAAATAAAAACTATTTGAATAGCGACATCAAAAGTTGATATTGTCTTAAAACTAATAGCTTTAATATGCAGACATCCAGAGGTCAGTTTTTGTTTGTTAAAACTAAAATAAATAAATAATGAATATCAACTTTCGGAGGTCGGTATAAAAAATATTAAAAAAATTAAATTTATCAACCAACGAAGATCAATTTGTAGATAATCTTTAATAATTTTAGTAACAACGTATTTTATATTTGATTTGTTAGATATACCATTAATATATAAGTCCCCCAGAATCCTTCTGTCACGATCCAGACCGTCGTGATTGACACCTACACAAACCCTCTGGTAGGAGAACCATTACTATAACCCAAACAAACAAATTTTATGAAAACTAAGACATTTAAAGATACAAAAGCAGGTTTAAATAACTATAAAAATTGAGTCCCCATAAACTCCAAGGCTTAAACAATTAACTAACCAAACTAATGCGGAAGAACAACCCCTAGAACCTGAAAGTCAATGTACCAAAACTCTACTAACAACAAGTCTAAGAACAAGGGGTACAACCCCGAAACTAACAACACCTTAAACAATAATCTGAGTTCGAAAAGAGTGGACTTAAACAAGAGAGACTCATGGCAGCCTGAAAGATATGACTCACCCTTGAATCCGGTCACACTCAATAGTCACCTAGCTGAGGTCTATCAAAAGCCACCTGAAGATGCCCTGTACTCAACAAAGAAAGAGCAAGTGCAGTATCAGTACACAACCACAGTGTACTGGTAGGATCACGCGGCTATCTCAATAAGTGTAACATACATTAGTGAATACAACAATATAATCACATGCACATATCGAACATTTACAATATCATCAACATATATGAACAATGAACAACTTCACGATTCTCACATATCACAGTTATATCAATTTAGAGCAACATACAGTCTTCCAATATCAATCATCATTAGATATGAACGTAATCATCACAAGTAAATACACAACACAATCCAATAGTCCTCTCACGGAACCCAATTCAATGGTCCTCTCATGGAACCCACACCCAAACTGTTATCATACCAGAATGTGGTATCCGATCCAATGTTTATGTCGGAATGTGGCAACCGATCTCATATGTATGTCGGAACATGGCAACCGATCCCAGTTAGTTATGTCGAACATGGCAACCGATCCATTCAACACACCACAATCACAATCACAAGTATATTCTCAATAATCATACAATCAAGAAGTGATTTATGGCATACAATTATTCGTTCATACTCATACAATTAGTGTGATCAACAATGCAACATTTGCATACATACATGCATCATAATGAAGCAAGAACAAACATATATCACACAATCATAGAATCACAACCATCACCTACCTCAAATCTAAGCTTGAATCCCTAAGAAACTTGATTCTTCCCTTTCCGGATTCATTCTGCTTGTTCTTGGTCTACAAATAATCAAATATAATACGGAAATCAATAAATAATCACTAATTACCCAAATTACTAACAATTCTATGAACCCTAGATCAAACCCATGATCCCAACTATCCAAATTGGGGTTGTTTCCACCATAGAATCTATAACAAAACACTCTCCCATCAATATTCACCCATTCCATTACGTTCTATGGATCGAAAAACGGATTCAGGGAGTGAAAAGCTTACATTTAGCCTCAAGAATGGTGAAAAATGAGTAGGAGTCGCCTGGGGTTCGTTCTTTATCTCTAAAAGTCGAAAAATGCATAATAAGGTCGTTTAGGGATTTATTAACGACCTTAAGTCGCGTCGAGCCCGCCACAACGGCCCACATCCCATGGTAGTGGCCCCGCCAGAGCGGCGAATTCCAGCGCCAAAGCGGCTGGAATGAAACAGAGAGCTATTTGAGAATTCCAAAATCCTCATTTCACAACACACCATCATCCCACGACACTCAGAAAAAACTCGTTCACGCTAAGATCAGTTTTGGGAGTTCTACTCACCCAAATTCAATTCCGTAAAGTCACACGAAATCCTTAACGTATTAACTATCCACTCATGTAATCAAATTCATTAATAGATCTCTCATTTGTTACCAGATTTCCCTACATCTTAAAGACTCCGATTTCGTCCAAATCTGGACTAGGTTGGGAAAATTCAATTACTACGAAAAAGTTTTCCTGCCCCATTGACTTTTCCATAACGATGGAAATCAGGTCATTACACCTTCTATCTGTATGCATTTTCTTTAATTATAATCCATTTGTTTATAACTCAAATGTGCAAACTATATATGTAATACTTTTGACTGCTGATGAAAATATAATGTAACATCCTCCACTTTCTGTCTTCTTTCTTCATTCCATTTGATTTGTGTATCAAAAGCTTGAAGGGATCTTTTTTAATTTCATAAACCTGTGGGCCTAAAAAGAAGCAGAATAGAGCAATCTTTTTTGTCCCAAAGGAAACTGGTCCACTTTTAGTTTTCTTTCTTGTTACTGTTATTTTAGCTAAATGATATTATGGCCAAAATGTACAAGTGCTTGATTTAATAATAATAAAAAGAAAGGCAGTTCAGTGCACAAAGCATTCCACGTTCACATAGGGTTCAGAGAAGGGCGCACCCAAGAAATGTGACGTAGACCGTCTACATTATTTCTTTAATCAATTTGAAGAAAGGTATCAAGAATCTTGTTGTAAAAAAAGGTAAGAATATGAAAACACCAAGCCAATGGGGTTGTGGGACAAGATATATAAATATATATGGTCTTAATATACTTAAAGAGGACTATATATCTAGTTAGAATAAAGTGGCAAAATGCTTTCCTCTGCAACTTGCAAGAGGTTCTGCTTTAAGAAAGGAGTGGGCCAGTATAGTATTTACTGGAAAAGTTTCTATGAATGGTAATGTTGCTTTGAAATATATTCTTTCCCTCACATTCGAGGGTGTGACATAGTAATCAATAAATTATGTAAAACAACAATCAAGATAGATATCAGAGTCTCAAATTTCAATGGAGATTAAAGACGCCACATAAGTAATTTCTAGCAGAGTTATTTGATATCCGTGTTATAAAAACCAGAAGATAATAGATATCTAATAAAATAATGGAATAATACATAAATATGTATTTAACTTGGTTTCAATTGACATCTATGCCTTATAACTTTGGATATGTACAAGTAGACACTTAACTTGTATAAAATTGAACAAGTAGACACACGCATTCTACGTGACATAATACACATAGTATGCCACATAGGACGCAAAATTGTCATGAAGGACGCCACATAGGACAAATGTGTCTATTTGTTCAATTTTATACAAATTTAAGTGTCTACTTGTGCACACTCAAAATTGAAGGACATTGTTACCAAATGAAGCCAAATTAAGGAGCATATTTATGTATTATAAGGTACGCGCAAGTTACTTGACACAATTACTATAAAATTTAAAATAAAATGGTCCTTGGCTTTGTGGGGTGGGGGACCTATATATAGTTTGCACTAAGGTTTTATTGATACTTCCAACAGCAAATTATGACTGTAATGCCACCAAAATGGAGAACACCAATAGAAAAAAGTGGCATAATAATGAGGTAGAAGAGAACGTGAAATTAACAGTAACAGCACAACAGAACAAAGAAATCAACTTTTCATTTGACCCCTTATGATTTGTAAGTCGTTGAAAAATCATTTCATAAAAAGAACAAATTTGAATAATCATTTAATGATTTCAATCACAAGAAGGTGGTGCTGGTGGCTATTTTGGTTGGTGGTAGACAAAATAGTACTACAAAATAGTGTTTTCCTATCCTTAACTGTTGCTAAAGCTCCTCTTTTGTGCTCTCTAATCATTAGATCTTAAATTATTAAAAACAATTCCACTAATCACCCACTCTCGCAGCAATTTCAAGTTAATATACAATAATAATTGTGTTTATAGTCACGTATTTATACATATTTCATGAATTTCTTAATAATAATAAAAATACGACTATGCAAAAGTTTGTGGTTCGCGTGAACCCAATGTTATGTTCTACATCTCCACTGACTAACCATTAAGTTATCAATGATGTGTCCAGGGCCAGATTCAGCGCAACTCGATTACTTTTATGAGATATCCTCTACCTCGCCCGCTAGCATACCATACCAAGCAACTCTGTTACTAAAACTTAGGCTGATGAAAATAAATCGCGAAATTAACACACTTTTCCATGAACAGATTCAAAGAACACCAAAGTTAGAGGGGTAAAGTATGAATAGAAGTGATTAGTTTTTCACTAATTACAAGTAATTTTATTGAACTATTTGCTCAGGAACTTTCAAATATTAACTCTGTTTTTTTAGCTTAAAAAATAAAAAAAGGATAAGAACATAGAGAGAGCATCAACTATCTTGAGAAGGCAACATTTCCTGTTTAGAGTTGATGAACCTTCGTTTCAATTTATTTGTCATACTTTTCTGTTTCAAAATAAATTTTTCTTTCTTCTTCTTTTTTTGACTACTCGTCCATTCTAATTTTTCATTGACATGTTTAAGACAATGTTTCTTTAATTTAACATTACAAGATTCAATAGTCTTTTTTACATTTTTAAACTTCATCTCAAGTCAAAATTATACAAATAAATTGAAACGAAAGGAGTAATAGTTACCCTTCCCCTGTGGGAGATAAAAGCTTATTCTGTCAAGTTGATTCATATGAAAAGTAAACAGACCCCAGCATGCTGCTTGATGAAGTGGATATTGACTCAACAATTATTTAGGATGAGGTGAATTTGGTACCACGGAATACGAAAGTTATTTTTCATGAAGAAGTTATTTTCTACTGTTAGGTTACCAATTACTCCCTCCGTTTCAAAAAAAATGATCTAGTTTGACTTGACACGGAGTTTTAAGAAAATAAACAAGACTTTTGAATCTTGTGATCCTAAATTAAAGTTATGTCAAATGTACAAAATTGTCCTTTAATCTTGTGGTCTTAAACATGCCACGTGGAAAGTTGAAATAAAATGTTACCAAAACAAGAAAGAGGTCATTCTTTTTTAAACTGACTAAAAACGAAAGAAGGTTATTCTTTTTTTGAAACGGAGGGAGTATATATGTTTCAAGAAAAACATTTTTAGTCCTTTTCTGTTCGATTATCTTGTGTCTGATACAAGGTGAAATCGTGGCACCAGCCCCAAATTATGAATTTGCCTTTACAGTTAAATTACGTTTTGCCAATCTTGGATAGGTCTATCGGAGATAGTCTCTCTACCTTTCCAAGGTAAGGGTAAGATTCAAGACTGTGTACACACCACTCTCTCCGTAGCCTATGGTAAGAGTAGACTGTGTACACACCACTCTATCTGTAGCCTATTGGTGAGAGTACACTAGATATGTTGTTGTAACTTGTAAGGTTGTTAGCCAGGGCTTCCCCGTAATGCCAATTGCATTTTTTCTTCCTTTCCCTTGCAGTAACAATGAGCAAAAGGACAAGATGAAATGAATGATGAAAATAGTGCTTCTTCTACAGAGATGAAAACATGGAAATACTACAAACTAAAACAACCACAATATTCTCAAGGAACTTTAATTACTTGACTTATTGCTAACCATCTTGAATTACCAGTAATATTAACACGAAACAGTGCTCAGCCTTCTCACTAAACCTTCTACATCTCGTACATTTGCTTGCTGAACTCTATGAATTATCGCAGCAGCAACATAATTATCTTAATCTTCCAACATACTTAAATCAAACCTCTAAAACACTCGAAAAGACAGCAGATAGTTGATCAGGCAGAGCAGCGCGTGTTTTTTGTTTTTTCTTAAGAAATATTGATATCACATAGTATTGTACTGACCAAACTGAAGTCCCTGCAGAATAACATTATGCATTCCATGTTCATGCAACTTTAGTCCATATGTTTTGAATCCTATATCTGCTTTTTGATTTGACAAATTGTACGGTTTTTGTGGAGAAGGAACAGAGTTTTCAGGGGAATTGGAAGATGTATGATTCTCAGGCGATATAGATTTCATTTCTGTAAGATTGACAATGGTAATGTCATGTATACTTGATCTTCTCTTATCTTTACCCCCAGAAAGCTGTCTGATAAAATACTTCTGAGCATGACTCGCTACTTGTGTTGGAGTTCTTGTAGTCACAAAATTGCGAGATATATTTCTCCAGTCACCTTTTCCGTACTTTTTCAGCCCCAACAGAAATTGCCTGACCAAAATGTAGAAAATAAATTCAAAATTGCCGTAGCATTAATAAAATTTGTAACATGAAAGTCACACAACTCAATTTTTTATAACAGTAAAGTCACTAAACTAACCTGTGTTCTTCCTCGGTCCATGGGATTCCTTTTTTTCTTTCGTATTCAGAAAATCGATTTGATGTGTTTCTCTTGCCATGAGATGGACCATAGAATGGTTTGTTGAAGTCATGGAGGACGCCTTCTTCTTGATCATGATTAATCCAATCCAATGTGAATGAATTAGTACTAGGAATTGTAGTCAAGTAGCCAGGTACTGGTACTAATCCAGCTTCAATATCAGTAACATCATCAACCAATTCTCTATACTGTTTGATCACATCATTCACCGTCTTTCCGGGGATCATTGCTGCTACATTATACCATCTATCAGGAGTTTCCTTATCAAACAACGCGAGCGCGTCCTCAAACATCTTGTTTTCTTCAGTAGTCCATTTTGTTTCCTTGTTTTCCTCAAATAACCAATTTGAGTTTCTAAGGTATGTTGTTGCTTCAGAAGCAGGAGAAAGAAATCCCATTTCCCTGCTCATGTTTTCTTGTTCATTTACAAATTACAAATTACAAATGGCAGCCTAGCTAGTTGTGTAATGTGTTTTAATTTCTTGGTAAAAATGATGAGAAATGGGTGTTTTTTTTGGCATCAAGAATGGGAATCTGAATAAGACTTTTTGGAAAGTAGTATAAGGTGAGGAATCTAGAAATTATGACCACCAAACTTTCCAAAACCCAAGGAAAAATAAGGGGAAAAAGTAGATCTTGCTAGTGAAATATTAAGCATTTGAGGTCTTAGGTGTCCTATAATCTACACTAGAAAGTATAGGAGAAGCTACTAATAGAAAAAAGAAGAAAATAGAGTTACTATTATATAGTAGTAGAAAAACTAGGGCATACAAATGAAGGGGCAAACTTAGAGAAAACAGAAAAATTAACTATTTTCCTCTCTTGTAGAAGAGTTTTAGAAATGTTTGTGATCAAGTAAATAGCTCTACGAAAGAATGAAAATGAAAAGATTTATACAAGTTATATGTTGCGTTACCATTTTATAGAAAATCGTTACATATGAATATATTATATGTATGTGATTCGTTACCGATGCTAAAAAAAATCATATTATGATAAACAAGACATTGAAGAATTGTTCATAGATAAAAGGATTCTTTGCTTTTTCATAATAAATTGGAAAGTGTATAATAGGAATCAAAAAGTATATAGTGAACGACCTTAAAAGAAATGCATGTGCATTTGCTAGCATTTTTTTCTTCTATTTTTATCTTAGTTAAATATATATATATATATATATATATATATATATATATATATATATATGTATATGTTGGTATTTCATTAGGCATGACAGTTGAGAAATAAAGAACAAAATATTTGCCAACTCACCTTAAGTATTCTTAGAATGGTGTTACTATTTCTTCTTAGACAATTTTTAAAAAAATAAATATTATTCGTAACACACTATCTAAAGAATCATATTTTTTATATTATTTATAAATAGTTTAATTTTTTAATTTTTTTTTTCTTATGTCAATCAAACACGACCATTTAAACTGAAATAAAAAAGTTTTTTTTTTTTAAAAAAAGTATTATAGAGAGAGTAAAAAATATAGTGTTGAGATGTCATTGGTTTATGTGGGAGGTTTATTTTGGGTGTATAGAGATAGAGATCCTCAGACCTCAGTCTTAAGACAAAAAGGACAACCTGTCATTGCCCATAGAGCTGCCTGTTGGGACACAAAAAAAATAATTCAGGACTCCATAGGCATTGATACTGTTATTCTTTCTTTTCTTTTCTTTTTAGGTGAATTGTTTTGGTTATTAATACAGATGTTAAATAGACGAATTGAATTGAATTTGAGTAGGTTAAAATAAACAGAGTTAATAGAGTATGTATATGGTTTTATTAAAGTGTAGTATTATTTTAGTGGGTATAAATAATAAGACAGTTATTTTTTTTCATGTTACATGTAATCACTAATGTCATAATCTACTAATAATTATCCTCTCAAAGAATTCTTACCATTTATAAATAATGTCGGAGTCAGAAATTTTATTAAGAATGTCCAAAAATAAATAGTGTCACACATACGCACGCACGAACGGGCGCACACACAAAAAAAATTAAAAGAGAATACTATTTTGTTGAAAAAGTGTTTTTACTAATGGAGCTTTGGATTTAACAATTAGTTCGGAGTTACTTGAGTCATAGATGTTATCGAATTATTGTATATATCTTAAATGGGACAAATCAAAAGTATTAATATTGGATCGATGTAGTAAAGTTTTATTACAATTGACTTGAATCTCCTTAAAAGAAAAATATTACTACTTCAACTTGGAAGATTATATTTTCACCAACATGAGTTAATAGATGGACTAAAAATTTATAAATAAGTGATTCAATAACCATATAACTCAATTTGTCCAACTCTTATTAAATCTTAATACATATTTTTATAATTTCCTTATGTATTTAATCAAAACAATATTTTTGTTTGATAATGAAAAGGAATAAGGGTCTGAAAAATACCCCAACTTTGGTCGGATTTGTTGTTGCGATACTAAACTTTCATAAGGACCTATTACCTCCCTAGACTATTTAATACCATATTTTTTATTCCCTGAACTATTTAATAGTCTATTTTAAATGTATATATGTGTCCACGTGGACACATTACTATTTATAATTTTGCATTATTTTTTATGTCCATGTGGGCAAATATATATGTTTAAAATATGGTATTAAATAGTCTAGGGAGGTAATAGGTCCTCATGAAAGTTTAGTATCGCAACAGCAAATCCGACCAAAGTTGGGATATTTTTCAGACCCTTATCCCTCAAACATATATCTTATCACAACAAAGTTTTTTATGGATCAATTTAAATGGCATGTCATTTCAATTTTTAAATGTACTAGATTGAACAGATTAAATGATTTACACTAATAACCTCAAAAATAGTCTATTAACAAAAAGGCGAAATGGTCTGATGGACCCTTATACTTGTATGAGTTTGTATTCTGGGCCCTTTTACTTAACTATTTGTCAACTGAACCCCTAAACCATTGAAATTTGGTATTTTGAACCCCTTTTTTGACCTGTCATCCTATGTGGCATTTTTATCTAAAGTGCGTGTGATACACATATTTTACGCGCGTGAGGCCTTCGAAAAAGACAAGAAATGACAATTTTTGACCTAATCAAGAGTCATCTTCTTCTCCATTTATGCATTCACCATTGTTGAACAAAAAGAAGCTTTTTTTTTTGCTTTTCTACTCTTCAAATCTTTCTTTCATTTTTTTCCCCTCATTTCGTTTTGGTTGTTGTGTGTTGTCTTCCATCTTCTTCAAAGAGCTCATCATTTCTTATGCAAATTTATTCTTTATCACTTTACGAAAGGGTCTTCACAAATACAAATTCCTCCTATTGTTCCACAAAAAAATGAATGAACTTATCGATCTTACTCTTCAACAAGTAATAGCGTATCCTCCAACCTACTCAACATCGCCAGAGCCGAACAATATCAATCATTCCAATTTTTGTAAATCTTCACATGACAAGAACATATCCCTCATCTCAAGAACATTGTTTTCATCTTTGAGTGGTAGCTCCACCACCACACTGCGGAGGCGACAAATGTCTTATTGATGCTGCATTTTACTTGTGAGAGCATTGGAATGAGAGAAGAGAAAGGAGAGAAATTGGGGAAAAAATTGGAAGAAAGAGAAAATGATTTCTCAAATAAAATTTAGGGAGTTTAATTTAATTTTTCCACTTTATTTTCTATGTGGCAATTAAAAATGACGTGAAATTTGAGGTGTAGTGGTTATATTACACGTACCATTGACCTTATGAAAAAGGGGTTCAAAATACCAAATTTCAATGGATTTAGGGGTTTAGTTGACAAAGGATTAAGTAAAAGGCCCAGAATGCAAACTCATACAAATATAAGAGTCCATCAGACCATTTTACCTAACAAAAATTCAAATTTAACATGTTTTGCCGTGTTGACAACACTTTTGACCTTAAAAAAAGTATCCAAAAGCTCTTTAGAAATTTGTTTAAATTATTAATTAAAAAAGATATATTGAAAAAGTAATTTACTACCTTCTTGGCTTCTTTAATCAACTTTTGAATTTGATGAATTATTGATTCTTGTCTACATGTCAATGGATTGTGACTGCGTTAGGAGATCCGTTGTTTCTTAGTGATTGGCCATAATTATTGGGTCTCTCTCTCACACACACAACACTTTCCTATGAAGAAGATATATACTCCTCCGTCTCAAATAAGTGTCATTTTCATGATACGTTAATCAAATTTTTTATTAATATGATATGTAATTTACTAAGCTATTCTTGTATTATAAATGTCTCTTGAAAAATGAACACTATTAATAAGATGAAGTATAAAAATATAGTTGAAACAATATACTAATTTTTATCTTAAATTTCTAAAGTAAAATTTATTGTGGGACGATTTTTTTTTTACTAAAGTAATAATTATTTTGAAATGGAGAAATTTTTTACTTAATTTGTTTCAAATAGATATTTTTTCAACTAAAATATTTCTTATAGAAGTTGACATTTTACCTTGATAAAAAGACTAATTAATATTCTATTCTGTTCTGAAGTCATTTGGTAGAGTGTATCAAAAAAGTACTCTAATTTTATTCCATTCGAAAGTCATTTGGTAGAGTGTATCAGAAAAGTATTTAATAGAGTGTGTTGGTTATATTGAAATTGGTAATGTTCAGATTAATCACGTTGAGATTATGTTTTATTCAATGTTTAATTTGGTGTATAAATTATTTTATTTTTAACCATACTTATTTATATTTTAATAATTTATATTACTAATATCATGATTTGTTATGTATTAATTATGTACTTTATATTTAAAAAATAAAATCATAACTAGTACATTCACTACATCAAAAATGATCATTGGCGGTAATTAATTAACGATAATAGCTTATTAATTGCCGTTAAATATGTATCTTTAGCAGCAATTAGCACTCTTGGTATATGTCTCTAATTCCTTTAGCGACATTGGTTCTAATGTCACTTAACTAATGCCGGTAAAGACTTTAACACTCTTTATTAATGTCTACATTTATTGCCGCTAAAAGTTGTTTTTGTTGTAGTGATCGTTCAAACGACCATTTAGTGTCAAGAAGGTCCCATTACAAAGTACTCTTTTGATTATCTTCCAATTAGAAGCGAATCCACATGAGGGTTAATTTAGTAGTACATGTAAAATATTTTCTGTCATGATTATGTTATCATGAGATGATTGTCTTGAATTATTTGAAACCATATATTCTTTTTCGAAATGATTGTATGGAGTATGGACTATCCCACATTTTAACAGTGTATGATATAAATAGCTTAACTATTTTAATATGAGTTTCACCGATTGATATACAACTTAAATCAGTGACTTATATTAATTATCCAAAAATAATTTCAGGATTATTTCAAGAATTCTATTTGAAACGCAAAAAGTGTATGTTAAATTTAAAGCTAATGATGATAGATAAAATAAATAAATAAATTAATTAATGAAATGTACGTAAAATGTACGAAATTGGAATTGAGGGAAAATAATTGGAAACAAATGTGATGTGTCAATATTTATATGTTGATACTATTAAATAAAGGGTTTGCATTATGTGAAAGGATTGCTTGATGTGGTCGGTAACATGCTTGTATATAATTGGACTTGCTCAACCAAAAATAAACAGTAAAAAGAAAAAAAAAAAAAAAGAGAAAAAACTACACATGCAGAAGCCAAAAATATAAAATAAAATACAAGAATCAAATGATACAAGGGTAGTTGGGTCCAACTGTACCTATTTAATTGGCAGCATTCCTAAAGTTGATTACCTTCTAAAAAAAAGTTGTTCCCATTTCCTTTTATGCAATGACATGCGTAGGAACAACATCTGATTCATTGATTCATCCCACAAAAATCTTTGATTCTGTCTACGATCATAGAAAGTCTTTGATGAATCTGATGTTGCTCCAACGCATTTCATTGCACAAAATATCATAATACGAATTTACTATCAATTCATGTCATTCATCAAGCATTGAATCGTTTAGAATGTACTTAGTTGATACGGATCTTTTTTTATACATGTTATTAAAATTAGTCTTGATGATACGATGTTTGTTCACTACACAATTGGTACACATTTTTTTGACTAATTTTGAAAAAAATGTTTAATTTTGTATCCGGACCATTTGGTCAAAAACTATATATATATATACACTATTTTTAAGTTAATAACAAGAATCTGATACCTATAATATTATTATTATATATATATATATATATATATATATACTATTTTTAAGTTAATAACAAGAATCTGATACCTATAATATTATTAAAGTTATTTGAAGTTAATAAGTGTATGTAATTTACTACGTTAGATTTTTTTGCATAATAAATTTATCTAATAATATGAATATTTGAATGGTTTAATTTAAGGTCTAAAATATTTTTATCATTGAAAACAAAAACAATTTTATTTGTATTTATTTTTATAAAGATTTTGCACTCTTTTCTTCCGTGTAACTTTCAATATTTTTTAAAGTAAAAATAAATTGATAAATCAATATTACAAAATTTTTAGGGCCCCAAAGCTTTTTGAGGCTTAAAACAAAAGCTTTACTAGTCTTCACTTTGTTTCGTACTTGTATCACATAATTCAATATGTTGTTAGCATATGTATTAAAAAAATGGAGAATTTAAAGTTTATGAAATTCATATAATGATCTTAAATTATGCATGACAGGTCATTAAAGCTGGTCAAGGCTTGTCTTATCTGCTTTAATCTGCTCCTTTTACTTTTTTATTAAATGAAAAATTACTTATCACCTGATCAGACGATAACAAATTCACAACCTTCATTGGACGTTGCTAATACCTAATTGTCATGAATCATGATGTATAAATCAATTTATATTTTTCTTCTTCTGTCAAGAAACTTACTATACAAAATTAGTCATGTCTTTTTTAAATGAACACAGAAAAGTAAATTACAATGGGTTTATGTCGAGCTCAGTGGATTATAGTGGGAGTCGCATCTCATCTCATCATATATAATCTCTTAATTAACCATGAAGATTGCCTAGCTAGTACTGTGAATATGTGATTAATTAGCTTGTTAAACTAATTATTTTCTCCGTTCATATTTAACTTGACACACCCTTAAAAAGGCATAAATAAAATGATAATTTTATTGTATAACCTCTAATTATTACAAGTCATCTCACTTACTGGGAAATGAATTTGAAATAATTAATATGCAGTACTAAGGGTAAAATAAATTATAAAATGATAAAGTACTTACTTGGTTCACTTTTATTTGTCCACTTTGGACGTTACACGTTTCTTAAAAATAATAAAATATGAATACTTTATCACAATACTCATATTATTTGATGTGTAGTTTTAGGTCTTGAAAAAATAATTTAGAAAATAAATAATTAATAGTATTAAGGGTAAAGTAGAACATGAACACCTATTTTTAATACAGTAAACAACTAAAAGTGGACGAAAGGAGTACTACCTTCGTCCACTTTTAATTGTCATAGTTTTTTTTAGAGTAAAACTATAAAAATATTTGACTAATATTTTACGAAGTATTTTTTCATCAAATTGATATGCAAAAAATTATAATTTATAGTTTTTCGTATAGTTTTTGAATATCTTATTATTTTTTTAAAATATCAAATTAGTGTAACCTAATTTAATTTTGAATATTAATCAAATTGACTTTTGAAAACCGTAACATAATAAATAAAAGTGGACGGAAAGAGTAATAGATATGCATTGGAAATCTTAATTATATGTTTATTTTCCCATTTCAACAAACGAAGAATGTTTATTGCTGACTTTGTGTGTCTGGGAAAATTAAGAGTACTAATTTATTTATTTTTATATTTTTTAAAAGTTTGAGTTTCTATAAATAGAAAGATTCTTTGCTTACCATCTTCCCCAAAAGAGTGCATGTGGTTAATACATGAACGACTCATGAACTCATGGGGACACCAACCAATACACAACTAATATATACTGTAATGTCCCCAAACAAATCCATGTATATATATACTTTCACTGTCTCAAATCATATGAGTTAGTTTGAATTGATATTTATTTTAAGAAAGAGAGAAATATTTTTGAAATTTGTGATCTAACATAAGTCATAGATATTTGTATGACATAAATAATTTCACTAATGGTAAATAGAGATTTTAAAGTTAAATTGTTAGTAAATATAAAAATATATCTTTTTTTTTTAACGGAATACAAAAGGAAATTAAACAAGTCATATAAATTGGAATATAATGGCTTAGCTTGGACTAATTTTTTGTTTTTCTATTTTAATATTTTCTTTTGAGGAAGGAAGACGAATTCAAGGGACTCGTTTGATTGTAACTTGTAACTAAGTTATTCCATTATTGTTACCCCACCCTCAATGTGGGATAAAAAGAAACACTACGATTTTTGGATAACTAATTTTGCGATAATTTATTTCATGATTTTATCCAATCAAACATGAGATAAACTCATGTTAAATTAATTATTCCTTATTCTTTATATCAAACAAGCCCTAAATGATAAATTATCTCCTGAGATACTTGTGAGAAAAAAAAAGTCTCATAAACTATTTTCAATTGTGTTTGTTATTGTGGTTAATTCGACAATACTATCGATCATTTCTTTTTGAATTATAAACTATTTTAAACAAGAGAAAGATTATCCACTCAAGGTACATTGATTTGTCTAAACACTTATGAGTGATGAGAATTGAGAAGCCCACACTAATTAAGGAGGAAGCACCATTCATATGGAACTCTTCTATATAAGTCCATTCTCTCTTCTCGGTAGAGCCCCATAAGGTAGTTTTAGGGCTTAGCCCAAATTTTTCCCATATATATACTAGTTAAAAGGATAAACGACACAAATCTCACTAGTTTGAGAGTAAATTATTTCATTTCATGTGTTTACAATATTACGAATCTTATCAGAATTTGGACTTTGAATACATGTACATGTATCTTGGATACATGGGTTAAAATCAGGGTTCTAGATAAATTGTATCCAAGTTAATTGTCATATATGAAACTTAAGTAAGCAGTGTCGATATTTATAGAAGGCAAGTTAAAAATTAAACTATCACACTTATAAATAAATTACATCCTTAACTCATTGGTTTAGATTAGTTTTAAACTAGAGGAGGTCTAGGGTTCGATACTACTTAATTAACCACATATTTTACAATGAGTACGTTATGTTTTGCAAAAATAAGCTTATAATGAGGTTTGAATTCGCCATCTAAAGCTCAGTCTGTTATATTTTGCAAAAATAAGCTTAAATTGAAGTTTAAACCCACAACCTCAAACACTAAAAGTGGACGATGAACCAGCACTAGACTATTGTTGTCAAATAGTGTCATTTTGTTATACATATCCCTCGAAACATAGTATTAATATATATATTTAGTAAAAAAAATTCTGACGAAAGGGTGACGACACCCATTCGCTCAGCGTGGGTCCGCCCCAGCTGGTATGAAATTATTAATTAGTACGGCAATATTTAATTGTTTCAAATTATAAAGAGAATTAGTAAATATGGTAGGAATATTTATGTAATGAGATATTTTTCCATAAAACAATGGTATATGTATATGACTACTCAAAGACGGATCATTGTAACTTCAAAAATCTGGAAAGAGGACTAATCCAGGAAGTTCAGAAATGTAATATGAAAATATATTCAAACAATTATTAAACCCTTGCTTCAATTAACCTAATTACAACCATTAATATAAAAATATGACACATCTCAAGCATCCAAATAAGAAGTTGAAGAGATAGAACAAAATCCATAGATAACAACATTAAAATAACAAAATTAAGTACTACGCACGCTGTGCAGTTGCACTTTTTGCATCAGTAAGCTTGGTTACAATTTGATAGCATGAATGAACTTGATACATCGCCAATTTCACCTCCTCGATTGCCAATTAAGACGAATTGAACCTTCACTAATGACAGGCTTCATAACATCGATGCCAACTTCACCCAACAACACTTCTAGTGTACTACACAGCATCTTTGTCTTCTTAAAACAGCAACAGATCTCCATTATTTACAATATCAATTTCCATAGACACAAAATGATAAATTATTCATTGGTTTTATAAACTGGACAAGTAATGTCGGACATCCCAAAATAGTATAATAAACAAGTAAAGATAGACAAAGAGAGGGAGCAAGTATAATTCACATTCACGATTCCACAAGGATTGTCTAACATTAATTGGGAATGTAACACCATGTAATAATTGTCTTTGTTTCTGTTGCTCCTAAACCACACGCAAATATACGCGATTGTACAAATGATAAAGTGATCTAAAAGTCGACTATCGAATTCACAAATACTTATGATATTGTACTCTGTTTTCAGACTTAACTACTACCTATTTCCTCTAGTTTACCTTCTTCTCATTTTAAGCTAACTTTTCTATGTAGCTCTAATCAACTTGACAAGTCCCGCAAATTTTCTTTATCAAAAGGAACCTTGAGTTATAAGGGGAGTTGTCTTGGGGAGTGAACACAGTAGAGTAGTTGTTTGTATTGGGTAGTTGTGTTGTAAAAATTAAAGGATTACTGGGTGAGTTAATGTTGGAAAAATATTGTACTTAATATCTCAAAGAAATTATTCCATCTTCAATAACATTTGAAAGAGAATTGATTCTATAGTTTTGGTGGCATTGGATGCTTATGTTGGATAGTTTTTGCCTGAGAATGCGATTTCATTTACAAAAAAAATAAAGTTTGTTGTGTATAAATATTAGACACTGACGTGAATTCCTTTAAATGAGACGTATCTAATCCTCACAAAAAAATAAAAAAGAATTTTATAAATTTCATTTTTAGTATTCAAAGAATTATGCGGAATGGGTTGAAATAAGAATTTTACTATGCAGAGTCTTCACGGATTTATGCGAATTTCCACTCCGTACTTGAGCTGCTAATGAAGAAATAAACATAAATAACAACACTAGAGAGCCAAATCAAGTTATACTTATTACTACTCACTTGCAGTTGCACTTGTCGCATCAGTAATTAGCTTGTTTGCAATTTGATAGCATGAATGAACTTCATACATCACATATTTCACCTCCTCCTCCGATAGAACCGAAGACGATTGCCAATCAGGACGCATTGAACCTTCACTAATCACAGGCTTCTTGATATCAATGCCAACTCTACCCAACAACTCTTCTAGTGTACTACTCAGCAGATCTGGCTTCCTACAAAGCTTACCACTCAAATAACCAACATCAACAATTCTATTAAATACTATTTTTTCGCTGCTCCTTCCAGATATAGATGACCCAATAGACATCTGGCTCATGTTTCTAGGGCCTATAAAAGTGATACTTTTGTCCAGCAGAAACTCCTGAAGAGAAGAGGGGATATCAGTTAGATAATCCAAGAGCATCATCCGATTAAATTGAATAATTAGGCACCGATTTTTCACATGAAACAGCAACAGATCTCCATTATTCACAACATCGATTCCAACAAATGGATCTGGAGTTTTCAATTCACTCTTAAGTGCCGAGATGCTACTGATCGCCATAGCTTCCCGGTCAGTGACGGTTGTGATGACAGTCTCTTCACCAATTTTCACATTGAAAGTGCTCGCTTGGACCAGCCAAGAAAGGGGCAAGCGCTCTGACATTTTTTCACTCTTAATACATTGTCTCCGAAAAAAATGCGCTCCGATTTTTAGGCGGCAACAAAGGAAGTATTTATAGGATGAAAAATCCTTGGATTTCTGAGCAAAATACGAAGAATTTCAAAATTTCTGGACGGATATTTGGGTGAGCTGTGCGTAAGATCGGTACGAATTTGAGATGAATTTCGAAAAGTAAAACGGAAAATTGGAGAGATATTACCGAAGGAATCGCTTGAGGGAAAAGAAAAGGAAGAAAAGAGGCGCGCGTGGGTTTGCTGAGGGAGGAAGAGAGTGAGAGTACGTGGGGTATAAGGGATTTGATTTTCTTAGTGCCTTTGGTTTTTCCATGTCCACATTAGTGGGATTCGATATTTTCGTGCAAGTAGTCGGTGACCTTTTATTGCTGGGACACTTACAAAATGTTGTTCCACCTTTATTTATTGCTTCAAAAATGTAAAGTATATTCCTACTCTTTTCTATTTTATAAATTTTTTTTAAAATATCAGACATTCGAATACATAATTGGTTGTCTAGATATATTAATTGTGATACATTATATATGTGGCTGTTGCGTTAAAAAGGGAAACAAAATAGAAAATCAAATCAAAATCTCATAATTTATGCTATTTAATTCCTTTTTACCGTGTCAATCAAAGAAATGTAAATCCTAAAATAATAGACCAATTCAAAATCCATGTTCATCTTTGTCCCTGTTTCAGCGAAGAAACTTTCGAGTAGGATTTAAAATTTTTGTTGAAAATTTGATAAGATACATAATGAATATTTTGATTTTTGACTGACACTCTCGAAGAAAGAAAAAATCGAAGATCGTACTTTTTGGGTTCTTCGAATTCTACACAAATCTCACTATGATTAACAACCAGGACCTGGGTTTCTTTGCCACCTTTCTTGGTATCTTTGTTTTGTGTTGGTGGTTGCTTATCATTGTGTGATGGCAGATCCCAAATATGAAGGCAATTGAAAGTTGTTATTTTATAATTAGGTTGGGCAAAAATAGTTATGTTTATTTTTTATAGCTTTAATTTCCGAGTTAAAAGATCTGATAACAAAAGATATGCAACACATATTCTTGTGCTTTAATCATTATTTTGTCATTCATGAATTTGTATATTGATCGATAAGTCATGATACATTAATGGTTAGAACTTGGTACATTAAAACTTTGACGTATATGTAATGGGTTTGCAGATTTGTGAGTTACTGTAATGTTAATATAAAGTATCAGATACATGTGAATTTCTTTTTTGATTTTTGAATTTGTATATGCATATATAAATCATGATACATTACTGATTTCAACTTGATTTAATTCTAGTTTGAATGTATATGTGAGTTAGTGTGTTGTTACTATAACGTATTAGATACATGTGATTTTTTATTTTTTTTATGTATCAATATATGAATTTCTTTATCAATATATGAAGGTATGTACCAATTTATAAACTATGGTGTATCTGGAGTTAGTTATCATTAGGTTGTTGTGTATCTTAAATTGAATTAATTGATATGTGATGTATCTCTAACTTTCAAATGTGCACAGGTTGTTCCATCTTCTAAATTTATTTATTCAGTGTATAAAGGTGGGCGAAGATACATTGTTTGCCTTGAGAAAAAAATATGTAATTGTGGGAGATTTCAGCATAACGAGATACATTGTGCGTACGCAATTGTTGTTGTGAAGAGCAAAAATATTAGAGAGATACATTCCTACTGCTCTGATTACTACAAATCAGCTGCATTAGAAAACACGTATGAAGTTCAAATGGTTCCAATGCCGAATAAGACGATTGGTCAGTACCGAATTTCTTTTGGAAGAAATTGTCTTGCCACCTAGGTACAAAAAGATGTCTGGATGACCAAGGAAAAGAAGGGAAATAATCTAGATGAAAAGATAAGCACAAACACAAACTGTTGTGGACGTTGGAAAATTAGGTGGGTGGAGAGGAGACAATAAATTTGAAATTTCCGTACTTTTATTTTTTATTAGGAAAGTCATTTTGTTCATTTTTCAAGAAACTTGTAATCAAAAATAGGAAAATTACCAAACAGTGTCTTCTTTAAAAGTATCATTGACATTGATGCATGGTTACGCACTAACGCAAGGTTGTCCAACATTATTTAGGAAAGGATGTCCATAGATTTCCAGAATACAAAAGATGCCTAACAAAGAGAGGACTCAGCAACCTAACATTGCAATGGTAGCACATCCAAATAAGAACTTGAAGAAATAAAGACATGGAGAGGAGTCGAATTCATAAATAACAGTACTACAGAACCAGATCAAGTTACTACTGATTTGCAGTTGCACTTGTCGCATCAGTAATTAACTTGGTTGCAATTTGATAGCATGAATGAACTTTATACATCGCCAATTTCACCTCCTCCTCCGATAAAACCGAAGACGATTGCCAATCAGGACGCATTGAACGTTCACTAATGATAGGCTTCTTAATATCAATGCCAACTCTACCCATCAACTCTTCTAGTGTACTACTCAGCAGATCTGGCTTCTTACAAAGCTTACCAGTCAAATAACCAACATCTACAACTCTAGTAAATTTTAATCTTTGGCTGCTACTTCCAACTATATATGATGACTCAATAGAATTCGGGCTAATGTTTTTTGGGCCTATAAAAGTGATAGTTTCGTCACACAGAAACTCTTGAAGAGAAGGAGGAATATCAGTTAGATTATCCAACTTCATCATGCGATTAAATTGAATAATTAGGCACCGTTTTTTCACATGAAACAGCAACAGATTTCCATTTTTTACAACATCGATTCCAACAAATGGATCTAGAGTTCTCAATTCACTCTTAAGTGCCGAGATGCTACTGATCGCGATAGCTTCGTGGTCAGTAACGGTTGTGATGACAGTCTCCTCACCAATTTTCACATTGTAAGTGCTCGCTTGGACTAGCCAAGAAAGGGGCAAGCGCTCTGACAATGACATTTTCACTCTCAAGAAAGAACTTTTTTTAAAAAAAAAATAATTCAAAAATACCCTTGTTGAAGCAGGATATATATATTACTCTTATTTAGAAATGAGACTTAGAGGACTAACAATGCATTAAATTAGTTGTACAGCATGCATAGAATTTTGTACATTAACTTTTGACTGCATTAAATTAGTTGTACAACGTGCAAAAAGAATTGTACATTAACTTTTATAAATGACAATTACAAGGACTAACATTGCAATTATTATTATTACTCATTACTTACAAGGACTAACATTGCAATTATTATTATTACTCATTACTTACAAGGACTAACATTGCAATTATTATTATTACTCATTACTTACAAGGACTAACATTGCAATTATTATTATTACTCATTACTCCTTATTAGAATTATTATTATTACTCATTTTACTCCTTATTAGAGTTGACACTTTAAAGGACGAACACGGTACTACCAAGTTGTACATAAATCATTTCAAATTGTACTATAAAATTAATTGTGCCTCATTAATTGTACACGTGTCTTTCTACATATACAACAACCCGCATGAAGAATTACTTTTCTGACTTTTTTCCTCAGTTTCTCTCTATATATTCGTTTTTTTTTCCTTTTTTCTACTTTCCATTCTCCCCTTTTACTCTCTCTTTAGTTAATCTTTGAAATTACATTTTTTATAGATCTTTAAAATATTTTGAATTATTAATTATTGTGACTTATAATACTTTGATATTTACGTAGTTTAAAAATATATAAATTCCATTTTTAAAAAATTGAAGATATCATGCGCAAATTTTCGGTCAAACTTAAACTATTTGATTCTCGAAAAATAAAAAGTGTCACATAAAATGGAATAGACGGAGGATAACTCTCAATTAAATTTATTTCAGTTTTTATTTTCCATTTTTAACATAATTTTTCAAGTTGGATTTCTAGGAATTGTATTGTAGACCCATTTAGATTTTACCCTTTTGTTTTAAATTCAAAACAACCCTAAAAAACAAATGGTGATTACAGACAACAAAATTTCAATAATAAAGAAATTTGAAAGATAAATTCTTCACTATTAGATGACAAAATTTGAAAACCATTAAAAAGAAAAAATGTATAACCATACAGAGATTTAAATAAAAATTTAGAAAGCAATGGAAGAAATCAGTGGTAGGCAAATCAAGAAAATAAAATTTGCCTAAATAGTGGACGTGGTTTGATGAGAAAGAACTATAGTATAGGTATTTATACAAAAGTGAAAGATATTGAATAGCCAATCATATTGGACCAAGTTTATAGACGCGTGGGGACTTAACACAATTTTTTAATTGGTTCACGGTAGCGAAGATCTTTGTTTGTGATAGTGAACAACAACAATAATAAATATATTTACTGTAGTCTTATAAAGTAGAATCTGAAGATGGTAAAGTGCAAAGAGATCTCATCTCTTCTACTTTAGAGATAAAAAAACTATTTCTCATTAACCCTATTTATCGTTACGATAAAACATTAAAAAATACTACTATATTTCTCCTTATTAGAAGTGACACTTTAGAGGACGAACACGGCACTACCAAGTTGTACACAAAGCATTTTAAATAAAAATAAGTTTACATATCTAAATGATGAAAAATAATAATCTTAATTAGTTAGTTTCCATATCTTAATATATTATTATATTTAAGTTCAGATATCCAGTTACTTTTTGGGACAACTTATATTGGGAAAACAAAAGAATATAAGAAAATAAATTCAAAAATAAACATAAAGCAGAACAAAAAAGAGAATTAACTACGCAAAAAAGATTCAAAAAAATTACACATACAAATTCCTATTTCTTTTAATTTTGCTTCGCTTAAACACAAAAATATTAAAAAGTATATTTCACGTTTTAAATAAATATTACATTCAATATAATAAATTCTGTAACATAATATGAGTTATATTTGTACATTCTTACACTAATAAAGAAATTAATTGTAGAAAATGAAGACAATAAAAATAGAGTTATTGAGACAAATATTCTATTATAAGTAAATAGAAAGCAAAGAAACTAACTGTATTTTCAAAATTATAAATTAACGCAATTTTGAAATAACTTGAAAACTCCTGGAAAACAACAAAAATTAAAAATATAAAGACTGCAACTTCACTTATTAATAAACAACTTGAAATCTCCTCAAAAACAACAAAAATGAAAATTTTAAAGACTGCAATTTTACACATTAATAAATAATTTATTTTTAATAAAACCAATTGTATTTTCAAAATTATAAATTAACTTTTCATTTTCATGTTCTATCATTTTTGTTAGTAAAAATTGCTCCACCAAACTATGAAAGTATATGTACGTATTTCTTTAAGTAGCATATCAATATCCATCGACTCATTTCATGCTTTTGTGTTTTAAAATATTATAGCCCACAAACACAATAAACTACTATTATCAACAAAAAAGTGAGATATGAATTTACATTAAGAAATAAATTTTTTGAAGAGTGTTATCAATATAATATAATCAAATTATCTAAGAATTACATAGAGGTCTAAAGAGAATAATTTAAAGGGAAAAAGGCCTAATATACCCCCTCAGCTTTATCAATTAGAGCTGATATACCCCTCATTATGGTAAACTTTATTATAGATGTCCCAATTTTTTTTCAATACAAAAACTAAATAACAATATAGTGGAAAAAATTTGTGTTAAATTATAATATAGCCACAAAAAAAATTGGTTTTAAAATTTTCTCTTTACACTAACGAACGAAAGAAAAAATTAAAATAAGAATAAGAAACTCAAAAAATGATAATCAAAGACTTCAAAAAATAATTTATGTATAAAAAAGATTAAAATATACCTTGAAATTCGCTTGAAGGATCATATATACCCCTACATGATTTTTTTTAAATTTAAAAGTCAAAAATATAAATTTAAAACTATTTTTTTCACTTCCGTTAAATTAAGGGTATATGTGAGCTCATTTTGTAATGGTAGGGGTATATGTGAGCCGTTTGTATAACGGTAAGGGTATATATGAGCCACTATCATAACGAGGGGCATATCAGCTCCAAATGACAAAGTTGAGGGTTATATCAGACTCTTTTCCCTAAATTAAATAATTTTTTTAAAAAAACTCAAGATTTATATCTTCACGAACACAAAAAATAATATTAAATGTATGATTTCAACAAAGAAAGAGTTGTAATTATATTAGACATATCAAATTATTTTACCTTGTAAAATCAAATTATGTAAGAATGTCTAACCATTTTCATTATAGATATATCTCCTATAATTTGCAAAATATAATCAAATAGTAAAAAAATTATCAAGCAAAAGAAGAAAAAGATAAAGAATAAGGAGAAAATTACATTTAATCATAAGTCCTCCTACACATATAATCATTTTTGACAAAACATAAATAATCCAAAAGGAAATAATATAATAGAAACATTACTTCTTAAGCACCTAAAAAAATAAAGAATAATCAATCTATATAGCTCAAAATCCATTAATCTCCATCTTTGGATGATTTCATTTCATCCTATATACAAGAGTCAAGAAAAATAATAACAAATTATTACTCCTAAAATGAATCTCCATTTTTATGGTTATAAAGAGAATCATAAAAATAACAAACCAAAATAATTTATCCAAAAGAAACAAAAATATGCTTTGACATATTAGCCTTACTTGCTAATTAAAAGTAATATATGAAATCATATTTCCAAAAGATAATGCACCTTAAAGCTTAAAAATATTGTAACATGTCTATCACTAATTCTCTAATTGAAGATCACTACAATATAACACACAATTTTAGGGTGATTTTATAGTTTTAATATAACCTTCTACATTAAATAATTAGAGGTTACAAATATGAAAGGCTTGAGACGTTATGAATATGAAAGGTTTGGGAGTTATGAATATTATTAATTCTAATTTAAGAATAGAATTTATATAATTGAAGAGGTATAAGTTAAGAAGATGATTTTGCAAGAAAAAAAATAATTGAAAGAAAAAAAAAAGGTCAGGAAATAGAGAGGTGCCACATCACCTTCACTATTGGCTTCTCAATTATAATCTATTCACTCCCACCTCCTCTACACCTCAACCAGTTTGGCCGTCCTTTCACCTTATATGTGAACCAATCATTGTCTAAATCATTTCCTCCTTTTAAGTCTTATTCTGTAGCCTTATTTTGTACATATATAATTATTGTTGAACATAGATATACAAGTTGGAAGATTGGTATTAAAATCATCAAGTTTGAGCTACATGATGAACATTTCAAGACCAAACATAAGGATATAATATACTAATTTTAAATTGGAAAACTAATATTTATGACAGTGCCATGATGTTTTGAATTGGAAACTGAAATTTAGGATAATAATGTTCTAAATTTTGAACTGAAAAATCCAAACTTAGAATAGCAAAATTGACAATGTTAAGTTTTGATTAATATTTAATACCTTATACTTATAAGTTGCATTTAGAAGTTTCAAAGTGAAAATACATAATTTAGGGATACAATTTCTTGAAATTTGAACTGAAAAATTCAACTCATCTGAAATATTAAACTAAGAAAATGAACATGAGGATGTAGAATTATGAATTATGAAATTATCTCACAATACCAAAACTGCCCTTATTTGTCTCATCACATTTTCAGCACAAGGTACAATTATTTTAAGCTGTGTTAGTCCTTTAGAAGTGCCACTTCTAAATAAGGGTAGTAATAAATATATAATACAGGAGTAAAATAATAAGAGAAAAGAAAATTGATGGGTAAAATGTTCTTTAAAATTTGTATAAAATAGAGAAATCTCATACCGTGCTAATTACATCCTATTCCGGAAGTCTTCTTAATTACAATAATTTTGAAATTTTCAGTGCTCTCAGATACATTACTCAATTGTTCGATACATTGTAAATGATACATTACTTAAGATTCAGTTGCGTCGGATATATTCCTCTACTGTCGAATACATTGGTCTCTACTCCGTTGTTGTGTCATACATTCCTCTATTGTCGGATACATTGATCTCTACTGATTCTGTTGTGTGAGATACATTCCTCTATTGTTGGATACATTTGTTTCTACTATGTTGTTGTGTTGGATCCATTTCTGTATTGTGGGATACATAACTATATATGAACATGGTTCATAATGGGAGGGATGTATCCAAGAGGAGATTTTTGTAATTTTTATAAATGGTAGCAAAATTTTACATACATACTACTTGGCTGGAATATTAAAACTTTTATTCAATGACTAAAATATCCCAGCACATAGTACAATTTTTGTGGCCGTGTTCAGGAGTGCACGTGGTTTGCTTACAAACTAAATAACAATACACGTGTCAACAGGGAAAAGATGAAGGCTCATCCCAAACAATTAACTTTGAATCTTGAATTAGAGTCGCTAATGAACTCTGTTTACTAATATTGCAAGTGAAATTCTCATCAATGTCAATAGGAATTTTGAAACGTGAATAAGTTGTTCGTCCTCCTAGAAGTACTATTTGACTCCTCTCTAATTCAAAAACGTTTCATACACTTGCCAATTAGAACCTTTGGATCCTCACTCGCTTAAACAATTGTGTTGCTGAGTGAGGCAAGTGATTGAGAAAAACAATCAACTTCTAGAAACAGACCTGCTTTGGAAAATGATTGATTTCAGATTCTCTAATTTTCAAGCCTTCAAGTACAATTTCACACCCTTTTCAAGCTTTTAAGATTTGTAGGGAACCATAGTGTTCTATTTTGGATGATGTTGTATTAGTATTTAGTAGTTATTCTTAGATAAAAGTTATGCTTTTAGTATCATCTAAATTTCTTCCGTTATTTTTGTATTGTTTGAATTGCAACTTCTGATTTATTAGCAGACTGGCAGACGATACCAAAACACCATAGTTTATCATATTCATAATTACAATTGTGGAATTGAGAGGATGATCATACAATAGGAGACTAATGATGTTTGGAAATGATTTAGGTAATATTCATTTCCTTAATGAGTTATTATCTGTATTTTTGACACACATAATATTTTATGAAGAAGTTTTCACATTTTATGTCATTATGCATGTAGGATAGGGTTTGCTTTAAAAATTTCTTGTTCAACTTTTCCTTTAAATAAGTGAAATTCAAGATATATAGTTTAAGAGGAAATGACAATAGGGTTGCGGACTGTCTCAACTTCATTTGAAAGTGTCACGCCCCAAAATCTTCAAGCACACAAGAAGAGATATGATACATGCAAAGAGTGAAGAAGAGAGAGAAGCACCAGAAAAATTTGTGAATACAAAATGGGGCTACCCAAAAGAAGATGAAGAGAAAAAAGGAACTAAAGAGCAAACACGTGTTAAATAGTCACATATTGATCCAAGTATAAACTATAAAGTAGACATTTCTTAGCTTGTTGCACAATTGTATCCTCTACATATGATAAACAATGACATGCTAATCTTATATATCAAAACTGAAACATCTGTTATATCACTCTTCTAAGTAAGGGTTATTATTTTGGTTGTATTACATTAGTTAGTATTTGCAGATCGTTCAAGTTGGCATCATACTGATGTCTGTTGTACATAGTCTAATTATTTCTAATAGTATATAATATATGATATTATCCATCTTCTGCAAAAGGTATCACCCTTGATTCATTAGTATTAATATTTTTACAAGCATAATATTTTGACTATTGGGCCCGTGCTTGCCACGGGCCTCCCCCATCTAGTATATATATATATTATGGCCCATCTTTTAAAAAAAATTCAACAATATATATTTGGTAACTTGGACAAACCAAACGTTACATCTTCAACCTCTGGGCAAATATAGCTACGTTCCTAATTCTTTTCACCTAAGTGATTTTCCAAGGGCTTTACATTTGCTCTTCTTTATGTCGTTCACATTTATGATTCTGCGAGGATCGTCCAACATTAATTAGGCATGTAACACCATGTAAAAATATAAATGTCGGGTTTCTTAGAAAATGAACTCTCGTGGCTATTTACAAATTGAATGGAAGAAATAAAATCATTTTTGTCAATAATACTGCACAGCCATGGTTAAGCACCATCCATGGATGCTATGCGTAAGAGAAAGAGATTGGAGAAGAAGAGAGCAATTTGGGGAAAATCTTTTAACTAATTTTCATTATGAGAAGAGTGTATATTTATACAAAGAAGGAACAGTAAATCTAACTAACAATTGAACTGACATATTAACAGAACACTAACAGTATACTAACTACCTTGACTAATTAATCGGACAAGACTAACTAACTAACTAATTAGAATAGTACATAATTACTGAATCACAATACCCCCCCCCCCCCTCAAGTTGGAGGTGTGGAGAACACCGATAACTTGCTCAATGCTGTAGAATGTTTGATCCCAGTCAAAGTCTTGGTCAGTATATCTGCAAGTTGATTATCAGAGCTTATGTGATGTAGGGAGATAAGTCCAGTTTGAAGCAAACTCCGTACAAAGTGGCAATCAAGTTCAATATGTTTGGTTCTTTCATGAAACACCGGATTTCGAGCGATATGAAGAGCAGATTGACTGTCACAAAATACCTCAATGGGTGTTGGCAGTGGCACTGTAAGTTCTGTCAATAATCTGCTAAGCCAAACCAACTCACTTGCAACTTTTCTTAGAGCCCTATACTCTGCCTCTGCTGAAGACAAAGATACAGTCTCTTGTTTCTTGGATTTCCAGCTCAGTGGACTATTGCCTAACAGTACAATATAGCCACTTACTGACTTCCTAGAGTCAGGGCATGCAGCCCAGTCAGAGTCACAATAGGCCTTGACATTGTATGACTGATCTTTGGACATAAAAATTCCTAGAGTGGGATCAGCCTTGAGATACCTCAATAAATGGAATGCTGCCTGTAAGTGTGGCTCTCTAGGATCCTGCATAAATTGACTAAGGTGTTGTACACTGTATGATATGTCCATTCTAGTGTTGGTTAAGAAGTTCAACTTTCCAATAAGCTTCCTATAAAACAAAGGTTCTGACAAAGGTGTTCCTTCCTTGGCATGGAGCTTTACTGCAGGTCCAGTGGAGATGTGCAGTTTCTTATCCCTGCAACCTTGTAATTCTTCAGCATGTCTAGGACAAATTTCCTTTGTGAGATGATAAGTCCATCATCTTTATAAAGCACTTCCATCCCAAGAAAATAGTGTAACTTTCCCAAATCCTTAATCCTAAATATATCATGGAGAAAGGTCTTGAGTTCTTCAATCTCAGAAACACATGTGCCTGTCAAAATCACATCATCTACATATACAGCAACAAAAATGGTGGAGGTTGTAGACTTTTTGTGAAACAATGAATAATCATTCAATGAGTGAGTGTAACCTTTTGAATACAGAGCCTCAGCCAGTTTGGCATACCACTGCCTGCTGGCTTGTTTCAGGCCGTATAGAGACTTATTTAGCTTGCATACCATCCCTGGCTTATGCACTACCAAGCCGGGTGGAACTTCCATATAGACCTCCTCATGTAGATCCCCATAAAGGAATGCATTGTTTACATCAAGTTGAAAAATATTCCAGCCCTTTTTAATAGCTATGGCTAATAGAGCCCTCACAGTTGTCATCTTTATTACTGGTGAGAAAGTTTCTGTATAATCAATCCCAGCTTCTTGAGTATAGCCTTTCACTACAAGTCTAGCTTTGAATCTTTCAACAGTCCCATCTGCCTTATGTTTCACTTTATAAACCCACATGCATCCTATGGCCTTCTTGCCACTAGGTAAATCAACTAGATCCCAAGTATGATTTGCATGCAATGCCTCAAATTTATGTGTCATGGCTTGTTGCCAGGAAGGATTCATAGCTGCCTCCCCATATGAGGAAGGTTCATCATCATTGCTGATGTTTCTCACAAGAGCCTGACTCTCATCTGCCAAGACCTCAGGTGGTATATGTTGATGTTTGGAAAATGCAGCATTGAGGGAGATGTTTGAATTTTGCAGTGGGGTAGGTGTATTAACACTAGCTGCAGCTATCATATTCTTAGATAAAACATAATCTTGTAAGTATGTAGGCAATTTATGTGATCTGGATGATCTAGTTGGAGTTGTAGGTTCAGGTCTGTGGATAGAATTAAGAGGTTGAATGATGGTGGTAGGTAAATTGGTTGAATGGTTAGGTGAAGTATGGAGTAGAGTATTACCTGCATCAGCTATATTATTTTCAACATGTTGCATAGTTTGTGTTCCAATATCAGTATGTGCAGTGTCCATGAAAGGCATAGTATGTAAAACAGAAGGAAAAGAAGAGACATCAGAAAGTGTAGCAAAAGGAAAAATGGATTCTTTAAAAACTACATCCCTGGATATATGTATTTTTCTTGTAGCCAGGCTTAGAACTTTGTATCCTTTTGATCCAAAAGGGTAACCTATGAAGATGTGAGGTGTTGTTCTAGGTTGAAATTTGTCCCTGTGAGACTTTGGAAAGGTGGGATAACAAAGACAACCAAAAGTTCTCATATGAGAGTAAGATGGTTTAGTTTTATACAACAATTCATATGGACATTTCCCCTTCATCTGTGAAGTAGGTAGCCTGTTAATAATATATGTGGCACACAAAATGCATTCCCCCCAGCACTTTAGTGGTAATTTGGATTGGAAAAGAAGAGCCCTGGCAGTTTCCAGCAAGTATTTGTGTTTTCTTTCCACCACCCCATTTTGTTGTGGTGTGTAGGGACAAGTTCTTTCATGAATGATTCCTTTAGACTTAAGGAAAGTTGAAGTTTCTGAATTTACAAATTCAAGTCCATTATCAGTTCTTATAGTCTGGACAGAGACATTGAATTGGTTCTCAATCATGGACATGAAGTTTTTGATGACTTCCAAGGTGTTACTTTTACATGTCAATAATTGAGTCCATGTACACCTACTATAGTCATCAACAAGGGTAATGAAATATCTATAGTTGTCATGTGTCATCATGTGGTAGGGACCCCAAAGATCTATATGCAACAATTGAAATGGTCTGGTAGATGTGCTGGTTCTGTGTGGAAAGGGTAGTCTTTCTTGTCTTGCCATTGGACAAATGGTACAAAGAAAAGGTTGCTTAGTGGAAAAATTCTCAGGTATGGATTTGATTTCCCTCATCTTCACAAAAGGTACATGTCCAAGCCTATTGTGCCACAATACATTTACATCATTGCAAGAATGAGTCATAAAAGAAGCAGAATTCTGAGAATTTTTATTGAATGAAGTACAATATTGTACAAAAGATGCAGGAAAAGGAACAACTTTAACAGATGGTGTACTTTTCTTACATGAGAAAATAGGAAATGAAACAGACTTAACAGACTCAGAAGTAGTTGATGCAGCACATTTAGCATCAGGATGATTAGGCGTCATCAAACACTTAGTGCAGAGAAAATAGAGTCCAGCTTTGGCTTCACCAATCACCAGAGGCCTCTTCAGTGAAGGGGCCTGTAAAATGCATGAGGATTTAGTGAAGTAAAAAATGCTCTCAGGTATAGACTTTGAAAGGCAATGAATGGAAACAAGATTATACTTAAAAGAGGGCACATACAATACTTCATGTAGAATAATATGTGATGCAAGTAATACACTACCAGTTTGCACAACTTTCACTCTATAACCATTTGGTAAGGTAATCAATAAGGGGCAAGGAAGGTAGGTAATGTTTGTTAGCAGTGTTTTATCAGAGGTCATATGGTTAGAGGCTCCTAAGTCTAGGATCCAAGAGTCTGACTTTTTGTGAGGACACCTGCAAGACAATTTGCCAAAATCAACTGAGGAAGAACAAGCTATCGTACCTGCAAAGTTCACACTGCCATTAGGAAAGTCTATGGGACTGTTAGTATCTCCATGTTTCTGAACTTGAAGTTGCTGTAATAACTCCAGAAATTGGGCATATTGCTCCCTTATTAGCTGAGGGCCTGTGTCATTGTGAGTTCCCCTATGTTCATCATCTCCTGGTGACATTGCATTGCCATGGACGTCAGCAACAAGGCCTTTACCTTTATTAAACCTGGCATTCTGATTGCCATTTCTGTATCCATTTTGATTAGTATTGTTGGAATTATAAGATTGTGGGTACCCATGCAATTTGTAGCATTTTTCTTTGGTGTGTCCTGGTCTTTTGCAGTAATCACAAATCAGACGAGGCCTATTCCCAATGTAGGAACTGGTTTGGGAATAGTTGGTCCCGAAGTTGTTATTTTCTGCTGAAGAGGAATTTGGCCTCGAGGATCTAGAAGTGCTTGCACCAGCTGAACTATTGAAGGCAACAGACTCCATGACTTTCTTCCCTGAACTGCGTGCATTGAGAGATGCAGATTCCATAAACGACTGGCTGCTTGGCTTAATTTCTCTCTGTTTCTCATCCTGTACTAGCAAAGAGAAAGTTTGTGCTAGGGAAGGCAACGGATTCATCATGAGAATATTACCTCGAACCACAGTGTAGACTTCATTTAAACCCATAAGGAACTGTATCAGTCTCCTATCCTGTTCGACTTTGAACATACCTTCTTTCGCTCCACAGATGCAATTACAACTACATTGAGTCTTAACATGCAATGTGCTCAATTCCTCCCATAGCCTCTTCATTCTAGTATAGTAAGCGGTGATATCTAATGTACCTTGTGATAACTCATTGATTTCTCGTTGAACTTGATACAACTTAGCACCATTCGTTTGATCATATCGATCGTCCAATTCCTTCCATAACTCGAATGAGTTAGAGACATACTCTACACTGTCTACGATTTCTCTAGCTAGAGAGTTGAGAATCCAGGAAGTAACCATATCATCACATCGCACCCATTGACGAAAGAGTGATGTCCCTGGATTGGGCTGTTTGCAATCTCCATTAATAAAGCCTAGCTTATTTTTCACTGACAAAACTCGAAGAACACCTCGTTTCCAGGACCTATAACCGACTCCATCAAAGGGAACTTGTACCAGCGAAGCACCTGGATTATCTGAAGGATGCATGTACAGAGGAGAGCTAATGTCGATACTACCAACACTGTTGTTGGTTACAGAATTCTCAGTTGGTTGAGATCCACTTTCAATCGCCATTACAACACAATTCAACAGAGATAAAAACACACAATAAAATTTGAACTCGATCTAAGACGCAACAACAAATCAGTAAAGGAAGAAGTAAAAAAATTGATCCAAAATTCAATCGATTTGGGGATCAGATCTGGAACGTGAAATGATAAACGTGAGGATCTAAGACGATTCACAGAAGTAATTGCTGAATTGAAATACCTCGTGCTCTGATACCATGTCAATAATACTGCACAGCCATGGTTAAGCACCATCCATGGATGCTATGCGTAAGAGAAAGAGATTGGAGATGAAGAGAGCAATTTGGGGAAAATCTCTTAACTAATTTTCATTATGAGAAGAGTGTATATTTATACAAAGAAGGAACAGTAAATCTAACTAACAATTGAACTGACATATTAACAGAACACTAACAGTATACTAACTACCTTGACTAATTAATCGGACAAGACTAACTAACTAACTAATTAGAATAGTACATAATTACTGAATCACAATAATTTTAAATCTCGTGTATAAAAACGGAAGATCTCTTGTAAAAAAGACATAAAACGAAAAACACATTTGTAAAGAGTTAGAAAATCAAATCTTCCCAAGATTTTAGTTGATCGCCATGATTATGTTTCCAATCGTTTTCTCTTATTACAAAATCCAAATCACAGAATATCTCCTCGGCTGTATCACCCTCCCCTTCTTCCACCCCATGCTCGCTCGCTTTTATTGTAGTTCTATAATTAACACAATACACAATATATTACTATAACAAAATGATTTCAAAGTATATTATGAAACAATGCTTTCAATACTCGTTTGTTTTGGTATGCATAAGAGCTAGCAAACCGTAAATAATTATTTCTTCTTGCTTGTTTTCACTATCCAATTGTCTCTAGGTCCCAAAAGTGGATGTCCAATTGCCAGTCCGCGACTCTGCAAATCTTCCTCTCCTATGGCTTATGTTACTACGAAGCCCTCATCAACTTGTTGGCATCTTTGCCTTGGTCATCCTCATCAAAGAGCACTCAATCAAGTCCTCCGCAAAAATAGTTTACCTTTTTCTCATTTTAAGCCTAGCTTATTTATGTAGCCCTTGTCAACTTCGCACAAACATTCTTTAATCTGTTTTGGATTAAAGAGATAAAACAGAAAAATAACTAAGAGAAATGTTGATATTTCATAGATAGATCTCCAAAACACAAACTCAAGAGATGCTTAATAAAGAAGGGATTCAGAACCAGTAACCAACTAGTAATATTAGGGACACATAGCAAAACAGCCTTTTAAGATTCATAAATAACAGCCATACATAACCAAATTAAGTTACTACGCACGCGGCACAGTTGCACTTGTCGCATCAGTAATTAGCTTGCTTGCAATTTGATAGCACGAATAGACTTCATACACAGCCAATTTCACCTCCTCCTCTGATAGAATCGAAGACGATTGCCAATTAGGACGCATTGAACCTTCACTAATGACAGGCTTCTTGATATCAACGCCAACTTCACCCAACAACTCTTCTAGTGTACTACTCAGCAGATCTGGCTTCTTACAAAGCTTACCACTCAAATAACCAACATGGACGACTCTATTCAATACTATTTTTCGCTGCTACTTCCAGATATATATGACTCAGTAGAATTCTGGCTTATGTTTCTAGGGCCTATAAAAGTGATAGTTTCGTCACGCAGAAACTCCTTAAGAGAAGAGGGGATATCAGTTAGATTATCCAACAGCATCATCCGATTAAATTGAATAATTAGGCACCGATTTTTCACATGAAACAGCAACAGATCTCCATTATTCACAACATCGATTCCAACAAATGGATCTGGAGTTTTCAATTCACTCTTAAGTGCCGAGATGCTACTGATCACGATAGCTTCCCGGTCAGTGACGGTTGTGATGACAGTCTCCTCACCAATTTTCACATTGTAAGTGCTCGCTTGAACCAGCCAAGAAAGGGGCAAGCACTCTGATGACAATGACATTTTCACTCTTAATATTGTTGGTCATTTCTGTTACTACGTATATATATTGGTAACTTAGCTTGCACATACCTAACGTTACAACTTCTTCTTGAAAAGTGTAAGTTGATACCTAAATATCTTCACCTAGGTAGAGATGAAGTGATTTTCCAATGGCTTTTTATTTACTCTATTTCTTTATATCATTCACATTCACGGTTTTGCAAGGATCATCTAACATTAATCAGGCGTGCAACAATATGTAAAAATATAAATGTGTGTCTTTTAGATGACCATATCATTTTTGTGTAAAAAACAAATTTGTAAAAAGCTATAATTTTCCATATAAACTAAGAAGCTATAATCGTCCATATATCCCCGAAACACCTATACCGAAAGTTCAGGTACGAACTTTATTTTGTTTACATGTCAAAGTGGTCACTCTTCTCTATTTAGTGTATTCCCTCCGGGGCGGACTCAAGGGTGGCAGCTGACACTGCTTCGTCGAAAATTTTAATCAATATATATACATATATATCAAAAATAAAACAATTTGTATATATAATATACTATGACAGAATGTAACATAAATTTTCAAATGGTTCGCTGGTTAAGAGCTTGATTAGTGTAGCACTCTCCTGTAGTTTGAACCTCAGTGGCAGCAAGCTTTTTTGCATTTATTTTGAAAAAGAAAATTGTAAGCTATTTTTTTTAAACCTCGGTGGCAGCAAACTTTTGCACTTCTTTTTAAAAAAAAATGTAAACTATTATTAATTGAAAAACGCTTATAAAAGGTGTTAGAAAGTAACAAAGTTTGTTTATTAATAGCTAAAAAAAATAGCTTTCGCCTAAAGCAATTTTTTGAATTTTTTTTTTGAGAAAAATACATTATTTGCTTGGCCGGATACTAATTGTTTCTAGCTCAAAAATGTTTTCTAAATTTATTGGTACAAATACAAATTGTTTCTCATCAAAATAATTTTTTTTGGAAAATATTTTTGTAAAAATAATACCTTTTAAAAATAAGTTTAATTTTAGAAGTTTGGCCAAACGGGCTATTAATCACACTAAATCTAAAACTCTAACGTTCAAAAATGGGTTATTCTTTCTTCTAATTTGTTTATATGTTCTCTTTTTTAAATGATAACACCGCTTATAATAAATCCTACGTACGCATAAATTCCACGTAATAGTTATTAGTCTTAACTTTTCTTAACATTTATGAGACATGGGTGTTCACCGCTTGTCTTATCAATAGAGGTCATGGGTAATCGCCACTTTATCAATCGTCATTAGTACTATTAGTCATTATTTGCAATCATCACCACCAACCGTTATGACATCCACTAATCACTATTGATAATTATCCTCATTAATCAATATTATATATCACTAACTATCATCAACATTCACCATTTTTCTCAGAAACGTTTCAAATAATCAAATTGTTGATATATGTTTCAGAGTTTTGGCTTCTGCCATTTAAATGGTCTTTGAATGCAATTCGCAGATGTTAGGTGAAGATTAGCCAAGCTTTCTCGAACAATCATGTCAAGGCAGTTGTATCAAAGGTAGCTTCCCAGTTTGAGCAGGACAATAGCAGGAAGGGTCAAATTCTTGCCTTTCTTCTCCCTCATTGAAGATATTACGTAAATTAATATTTTATTAAATATAATGAATTAAACTTAAATTAAAGTCGAAAGAATTTTTTTTATAAGATAATTGTTCGCTTTGAAATCAAAAATGGATTCGATACAATTCACCAGAATCTAAGAAATGATCAAATTAGAAAAAAAATCATTTCTATTTTGATTCTCTAAAAATGCAAGTTTCATTTTTGAATGAAGTTAGACGATACAACTCTTATTAGTTTAATAGTTTACCCAAGAGTTACTGCAATATCAATGAAGAACATACTTCCTATATCTCAATTTATACGATTTATTTTTTTTCTTTTTAGCCCGTCTAAATTAAAGATAACATATTTATATATTTAGTAAAAAATTAACTTTAAAATAACTATTTTATCCTTAATGAAATAATAATGGGAATTTTTTGTAGATAGACTATAATAAACTTAGTTATGCTAATTTATAAAGGTGAAAATTGGTGTCAACTTTAGGGGGCCACGGATGAGTTTGGCCTAGTTTTTATGATTAATTTAATTAAAATATACTAAGTTGAAAAATATAAATCGAATATTTTTTTTAATATTAGTTAAGAACATGTGTTTATTAATTAAAATATTTTTTAGAGACAATATACATCTTAAATATTTACTTTAATATCATTTATAAAGGTCCTTATTTGTCTAATATAAACTTTTAATTTTGAATAATTAATTTATATTTTTAAATTTCAATATAACCTTATGATTATATTTATGCAACCAAACAGTACACTCTAGGTTGTGTAATTATTAGACTGATAATTACTACCCTAGTAATTACACTAATTTCAATTATTAAATTATGTAATTACTAAGCCGGTAATTATGACCTTAGTTGTTAGTCAAGGGGGTCGTAATAAAGCAACAAAGCAAATATTAGGCTAAAGCCCAAAGCGTATGCCAGCAGATTACAACAATTTCAGCTCCAAAATGATCGATTATAGGCTGAAGTTCAATTGTCTTATTTAACTGTTTGTGTACATCTTTTTTTTCTGTTACTAGTTTTGACACACGTGCGTTATACGTGAAAATTAAATTATGTACCCCACTATTTTTAAAAATAATATGAATATTGCTAAATAAAAATTTAATCACTCTTAAAATCTCTTAGTTACACCTCTTAAATAAACTTTCTACTCCCTTCTGTTATGGAATGGAAGAAACTAAAAAGATAAATTAAAGAGAGAATGAATGATAACTCTTTGTATTGATTCTTGCATTGATTTAAATAGAAGAGTACATCCCTATTTATAAATAATTAAGGAGAATCCTTATTAAAAGAGAATCCTTCTAGATACTAAACTAAAATAAAACTAAATATTTTGCAATTAATGTAAACCCTAGACTTAAAAGGAAATTAAATACTATAAAATAATTTTAGACTAAAAAGAAAAAGTAAAAAGATTCTACCAAATTTCAACATTCCCCCTCAAACTCAAGTTGATATATCTAACTTGAGTTTGAACACTTAATTATTCTTCAAAAATATCTTCTAATAAAATTCATCCTCACATTCTTCTTCTACTAGTAATGCTTGTGATTTATCTTGAGTGTCTTTGAACTTGCACACTTTTGTAACATGACATGTTTGTTTGCAACTTCCGCATACTGCATCAGATCTCCACCAACAGAATTTTTCCAAATGTGTTTTCTTTTTGCAATATTTGCAAGGAGGATAATCTACTTTTCTTTTTTGATAGTTTGCATAAAAGATACCTTCAACAATTTTATCTTGTTTGAAAGCTCTTCTTTGTTCTTGTGCTTGAAGAGCACTTATCAATTCAACAATAGAGATGGTAGAGAGATCTTTAGACTCTTCCAAAGCAGAGATTTTAGACTCAAATCTCTCGGGAATAGTTACAAGAATCTTTTCAACTATTCTATTATCTTTAAAATCCTCACCAAGCAACCTGATTCTGTTGACAATCAAGGAAATCATGTCAGAATAATTAGTGATAGTCTCACCCTCTTGCATCCTAAGAGATTCAAAATCTCTTTTCAAATTCAGAATTTGATTTTGTCTGCCTTGTTCACTTCCTCAGTACTCCTTCTCAAGTTTTTTTCAAGCTTCTTTTGCTGTCTCACATGCAATAATTTTAGAAAGGATTGAATCTGCAACTGAATTTTGAATTACAATTTTGGCTTTGTGTTTTTTGATTTTCTCTTCTGAGTAAAGTTTGATTTCAGCATCAGAAGATTTTTCAGTGAGTTGTTGTATGGGTTTGTCTTCCATTACAACTTCCCACATATCATAAGCCTCAAGATAAGACTTCATCTTAACTGCCCAAATTTGATAATTTTCACCATTGAAGATTTGTGGGGCATTGAAAGAAAGAGTATTGCTTGTCATGGTTTGAAAAATAAGGTTTAAAATAATATAGATTAAAAATTGGTTAAAAGTAGCCCTGCGTTAAAAATAAAAGCACGGGTTAAAATTGGCCCTGCGTTAAAAATAAAAGCACGGGTTAAAAGTGGGTTGAAAATAGATATGAATTAAAAGTGGTTGAAAGTTCTTCTTCAACGAACTCACAGATCCATTAAGATCAATGTAAGGCTTTGATACTACTGTTATGGAATGGAAGAAACTAAAAAGAGAAATTAAAGAGAGAATGAATGATAACTCTTTGTATTGATTCTTGCATTGATTCAAATAGAAGAGTACATCCCTATTTATAAATAATTAAGGAGAATCCTTCTAGATACTAAACTAAAATAAAACTAAATATTATGCAATTAATGTAAACCCTAGACTTGAAAGGAAATTAAATACTATAAAATATTTTTAGACTAAAAAGAAAAAGTAAAAAGATTCTACCAAATTTCAACACCTTCCCCATAGTTCATATCTTTTTTATTATTGTTTTGTAGGTGTATTTACTTTTAATATAATATAATATAAAAAATTATTGATATAAAATATAGAAGATATATTAAATTGGATGTTTTAGCTAGAGTATTAGATTAATTTAACATTCATATCATGGAGTGTTCTAATTTTACTGAACTTTGAGATTGTCAACGTTTGTAAATCAAACTTGAGGTTTTAAGAAGAGAAAAATAGAAAACATAAAAAACTGTAGTTTAAAAATGTGAAAAAAAAACCCTCCATTTATAGTTAAAAATATGTAGTATTAGCATGTGCATATTGTTTCTTATCATAGAAATATAGAAGATCTACGAAATTGAGTATTTTAAGATGAATAATAATAATAATTATATTTTTTTAAAATGTAGTTTAAAAATTTGATGAATCCCCTCTTTTTACAGCCAACAAAGGGTAGTGTACGAAAAACTGCTTGTGGTGCCTTATCAAAAAGAAGTCACAACCCTTTAGAAAAGTCACAACCCTTCAGAAAGGTCAACGCTCATAGGAAAAGTCATAACTCTTCAGAAAAGTCGCAACCCTTTGGAAAAGTGACAACTCTTTGGAGTTGCAACCCTTCGGAAAAGTCACAACTCTTCGGAAAAGTCGCAACCCTTCAAAAAGGTCACAACTCTTCGGAAAAGTCGCAACCCTTCAAAAAGGTCACAACTCATCAGAAAAGTTATAACTCTTCAAAATTGTCACAACCCTTCAATGTGAAAAGTTGTCTGCCTTTAATATATTATAATATAATACACATAAATAAATATAGTACAATATAAAATATAGAAGATATACTACATTTGGTGTTTTAAGTTGGGGTTATTATAATAATTTAACATTTAAGTTATTAGTTTATTCTTTTAAGGTAGTATAGTAAAAGAAAGATAGATATAGATTGGTCTAATTTTTTTATATGAAATTTTAAAAAATCAAGAAGACTTTTAATATAAGGATCATATGTAGAATATATAAAAATGTCTTTTAATTTTGTGGTCTTAAAGATGCGTCCTCACCCCAAGAAAAAAGAACATTTTATATTAAACTGAATAAAAATAAAAGTACAACAAATAAATTTAAAACGAAAGAGTACTTATTTGGATTCTTCAAACAAGTTTTTTGATCAAATACTTTTTCTCCATTAGTTTGAGACTTTTCATATTCTGAACACGAAGTTGTAGTTTGTGCAACCAAAAATCATTAAACTTCTTGTCAAATAAGAGTTCCTGCAAATGTATATTTTATGGCTATGAAAATGAGTGCATATTAATTATCACGATACTCTTCTAGTTTGAAGTTGAGTTATTTTATTCTCCTTGTTGCATCAATTTTTATTGATCTATCTAATTTACCAACAAAAAAAATATTGTAATTGCATAATCGAACAACTCTCACAATCTTCCTTGTTATAAGTAGAAGACTAGAAAACTTACAAAATTCGTAGTTTAAAAGTGTGAGAAACCCCCTCTATTTATAGACAGCAAATGATAGTATGAAAAGATGCTTGTCGTGTCTTTTTAGATAAGTCACAATTCTTCAGAAAAATCACAACTTTTCAGAAATGTCATAACTCATCAAAAAAGTCACAACTCTATAAAAAAAGTCACAAGCTTTCGGAAAAGTCACTACCCATCAATGTGAAAAGGTGTCTGCTTTTAATATAATATAGTGTATATAAATATAATATTAAATATAGAATATATAATAATAAATTGGGTGTTTTAAGTTGGGGGTAAAATAGTAATTTAACATTCATGTTAGGGAGTTCATACTTTTAAGTTAGTATAGATATAGATTATTGTTGTCACTAACAATTATTTCAATATGGGCTGATGTTTATTGTATAATATATTTGTTTTTATGCGAGTTCAATAAATATGATAAACAAATTATTAAGATATAATGATTTTAATGTAATCAAAATTAATCTTCATTAAATCTTAAAACACTTTTTAAATTAATAAATATTAATTTATCAATTAAATTATATATATACAAAATAATAATATTTCATGGTTTCATCTATATTAATTTAGTGAGGTTTTATTTTAGAGAAAATCAATGGTAATTGTGTCATAAAAGCTTTTGACCGAATGACCAGATTTAAGTTGAAAAAACTGTTTGACAACTCCAAAATTCCTTATTAGGAAAAGCTTATTAAGGCAATGAAAATAATCAGTCTTAAATGATATCAAAATAATGACTAACGAAGAAGAAGTTATTGAAAATTACTAATTATGGATAGAATAGAATGAATAAATAATATGATTAATATTATTTTTTTTGAGATATAATAATTATTTCACTACCATTTTAAATCTGCTTTTGATAAATTGCTAATAGCAAAGTATTTTCTTGTTTTCTAGTAGATGCCTCCAACGAAATTTCCTTGTAACCTTCTTTGTATACCATTTTTTATTTTCGTTCTTTTTAGACTGCAAAATTGAATTCAGAAATTGGATTTACTTTTACTTTTTTGAAAATTGTTTTAATATAACTATATAAGTGTCCGAAATGTTGGCAATTCTATTTTCTTTCCTTTCACAAAACATAATTGATAACTTTCAGTTTCTTTTCCATATTATATTTGTCATATTAAGAAAAAAAATTGATTGAGAATCATATTTAGAGTGAATTAGCATTAGACTATTTGCATGCCTAGTTTATTTCAAAAGGAAATGATATAATTACCACAATCTTGACCTAATAATAATAATCAAATTGTTGTAAATGAATTAATGAATGTCCATTGTACCCTTTTTATGTCGATAAAAGGCATTGTAACTTGTATGGAAAAACACACAAAAATAAGGAAGATAAAAGTTTTCTATTTTATCTCTCTACTACATTCTTCTCTTCTTGGTTGTTATTAGTTTAATTTTAGTACTCAGTCTTTATTTTTTAACACGTTATCAGCACGAGATTTTGTCATCTCAAAGTTTGAAGACTAAATTTAAAGGCTAAGGTACTATTATTTTTCTTCTCTTTATTATGGCTAATCTTACTAAACTTGAGTTCGTTGCCCTTCATGGTTCGGACAAGAACTACCTTTCATGGGTACTGGATACTGAAATCCATTTGGATGCAATGGGTCTTGGAGACACCATTAAAATTGAAAATAAAGCATCAAAACAAGACTGTGCTAAAGCAATGATATTCTTACGTCATCATATTGACGAAATTTTGAAAATTGAATATCTCACAGTCAAGGATCCACTCGTTCTGTGGAATAATTTAAAAGAAAGATATGACCATTTGAAGATGGTCATTCATCCAAAGGCACAATATGATTGGATGCATTTAAGGTTACAAGACTTTAAGTCTATTCACGAGTACAATTCTACCATGTTCAGAACTACTTCTCAATTGAAACTATGTGGAGATACGGTTAATGGTGTTGATATGATGGAAAAAACGTTCTCCACCTTTCATGCCTTGAATGTGCTTCTACAGCAACAATATCGAGAAAAGGGTTTCAAGAAGTATTCTGAACTGATTTCTCATCTACTCGTGGCTGAACAAAATAATGATTTGTTCATCCTACTTGATCTACACCATTTCCTGAAGTGAATGAGGTGTATGCCCACCACGCTAGGCGTGGAAGAGGTCGTGGACGTGGACGTGGCCGTGGTCGTAATTATGACCAAGAGCGAAATCCTTTTCCCGGTGTTAATCATTCACCAAAGAAAAATCACTATCAAAAGGGAAAGGAAAAGATGAGAAACGTGAAGCAGTTAAAACAAATTGTTTTCGATGTGGTGGAAGAGGTCATTATGCACGTGATTGTCGTACTCCTAAACACCTGATTGAGCTTTATCAAGCATCACTAAGAAAGAAGGATAAAAATCTTGAAGTTAATTTTATCACTGATCATGTTGACATCACACACTTGGATGCAACAGATTTCTTCACACACCCTGAAGGAAAAATAGATCACTTGATTGGGGACGGTTCTGTGGATGTGAAAGAATAATCATGATTGATATTTGTTAATAATAATATTATAAATATTTGTCGTTTTGTACTAGTCATAATGTGGGAAGAAAATAATTAAAGTACATATGTTTATCCATGTATATTCATCAAGTCCCTTTGTAAAACACCTATGGAAATGTGAGTTGGAATGTTATAATGATTTGGAGAAGAATTGGAATATATTAAAGTAATATTTTCTTCTTATCTTTTGTGACTATAAAAGGAAATATATATAGTTATATTTAAAATAAAAGTAGATGCACTATCTAAGCACTATCTAAATAAAGCAAGTGAAAACAACTTTTTCTTTTGTCACTCAAATATCCTTTCAAAATAATAAATAATTAGATAATTATATTAATACTTATTTTAAACATGTTAAATTAAACTAAAGTTTAGTGTAAAGGTTTGGGTGGTAAAGATCTTGTGCATTATTAGTATATGATCATTATAATAATTCAAATGTCATTTTAACACTTCCATTATTTATTATATTTCATAAATTATTTAATAGAAGATAATTAATGATTTAATAAAAATTTATTTCATTACTTTTGAAGAAATGGATAATTCTCCAAGCAAATTATCAAATTATGAAGCCATTTGCTTGATTGATTCTGATACAACACACGCGATATTCAAAAATGAGAAATATTTTTCTCATTTAAATATGGGCAATATGAATGTTACTACGATATCTAGTAGTGCTAATTTGATCAAGGGCTTCGGAAGAGCCATTATAATTTTGCCCAAGGAAACTAAACTCATAATAAATTATGCTATGTTTTCTCCTCAGTCTTGGAGAAACTTATTGAGTTTCAAAGATATTTGTGAAAATGGTTATCATATCAAGACAATTAATGAATTGAATCTTGAATATCTTGGTATAACCAAAAATGTCTCCGGGCAGACATATGTTGTAGAAAAATTCACAGCCTTATCTTCTGGATTGTATTGGACAAAAATTAGTGCAATTAAGACACATTTTATAGTAAATCGGGGGTTTACTAATTTTGATACCTTCGTACTTTGGCATGATCGTCTGGGACATCCTGGTCTATAATGATGAGACGAATTATAGAAAATTCAAATGGGCATCCATTAAAGAATTTGAAGATTCTTTTAAATGGTGAATTTTCTTGTAATGCATATTATCAAGACAAGTTAATTGTGAGACCATCACCAACAAAACTCAATATTGAGTCCCCTGCATTCTTGAAACGTATACATGGGGACATTTGTGGATCGATTTTCAAAGTGGGCTATTTAGATATATTATGGTCCTAATAGATGCTTCTTCTAAATGGTCTCATGTGTGCCTATTGTCATCTCACAATTTGGCATTTACAAAATTATTGGCACAAATAATACGATTACGGGCACAGTGTCCTGATAATCAGATTAAGTCCATTCGCCTTGATAATGCTGCAGAGTTTTCATCCCAAACATTTAATGATTATTGTCTGTCGATTGGGATAAGAGTTGAACATCCTATAGCTCATGTTCACACTCAAAATGGTCTGGCTGAGTCATTAATTAAACGACTGCAGTTGATAGCAAGGTCATTACTTATGAAAACTAAGTTGCCCACTTATGTGTGGGGTCATGCAATTTTGTATGCTGCAACACTTATACATCTCAGGCCGACAAATTATCATAAATTTTCTCCATTGCATTGGTTTTAGGTCAACAACCCAATATATCTCATCTAAGAATTTTTGGATGCACTGTATATGTGCCGGTAGCACCACCACATCACACTAAGATGGGACCCCAAAGAAGGTTAGGAATATATATTGGGTTTGAATCACCCTTTATTATTCGCTACCTTGAACCACTAACTGGAGATATGTTCACAGCCCGATTTGCAGATTATCGCTTTGATAAGACACTTTTTCTAAAATTAGGGGGAGAAAATAGTGAAATTAAAGGAGAAATTTTGTAGAAAAATTCAGCATTGTCTCATCTTGATCCTCGTACTTCCATTTGTGAGCAAGAAGTACAAAAGATCATTAATTTGCAGAAAATTACAAATCAAATGCCAGACGCATTTACAGATTTGAAAAGGATTACTAAATCACATATTCCTGCAAAGAATGTCCCAATTCGAATTGATGTCCCTGTAGGATCATCTACTAGTGTCATAGTTAACGAGTCAAAAGCACACCTGAAGTGTGGTAGACCATTAGGTTCAAAGGATCAAAACCCTAGAAAAAGAAAATTAAAAGGTCAAAATGATACTATGAAAAAACCTCATATAGAAAGTCAAGATGTGAGTAATTCTAGTATCCTTGAAGGGATCAATGAGCTTGAGACTCAAGAAAATAACGAACTATTCATAAAATCAAGTGACGATGAAACAAATCTAAATCGCTCAGAAATAGCGGTGGATTATGTTTTTGCATACAATGTTGCATAAAAAATTATGTAAAATAGTGAAGATCTTGAACCTCAATCTGCTGTACAATGTCGACAAAGAAATGATTGGCCAAAATGGCAAGACGCAATTCAATCAGAATTGAATTCACTTGTCAAGCGCAAAGTTTTTGGGCCTATAGTACAAACACCTAATTGTGTTAAACCTGTTGGCTATAAATGGGTTGTTATGCGGAAAAGGAATGAGAAAAATGAAATACAAAGGTACAAAGCAAGTCTTGTTGCACAAGGATTTTCTCAAAGGCCTGACGTCGATTATGAAGAGACATACTCACCCATTATGAATGCAATAACATTGCATTATCTCATTAGTTTCACAATCTATGAGAGACTTGAAATGCATTTGATGGATGTGGTTACAACCTACTTTTATGGATCACTCGATAATGAGATATACATGAAAATTCCTGAAGGATTCAAAATGCCCAAAGCATACAGTTCAAAGTCTCGGAAAATGTACTCAGATCATTGTATGATTTGAAGCCATCGGACGCATGTGGTATAACCGTCTTAGTGAGTATTTATCTAAGGAAGGTTATACAAATGATGTGATTTGCCTATGTGTGTTTATAAAGAAAACAATATCAGAGTTTGGTGTACTTGTTGTTTATGTTGATAACATAAACCTTATTGGAACTCCAATGGAACTTCGCAGGGGAATCGATTATTTAAAGAACGAATTTGAGATGAAAGATCTCAGAAAGACAAAATTATGTCTTGGTTTGCAAATAGAGCATTTGACAAACGATATTTTTGTTCATCAATCTGCATACACAGAAAAGGTGTTAAAAAGATTTTATATGGATGAAACATATCCATTAAGTACTCCAATGGTTGTTCGATCACTTGATGTGAATAAAGATCCATTTCGACCTCAAGAAAGGAATGAGGAAATTCTTGGTCCTAAAGTACCATATCTCAATGCAATTGGTGCACTAATGTATCTTCTTAACACTAAAAGACCTGATATAACCTTTTTGGTTAATTTGTTAGCAAGATATAGTTCTACTCCTAATAGGAGACGTTGGAATGGGATCAAACACATATTGCGGTATCTAAAAGGGACTATCGATATGGGCTTATTCTATTCTAATGATTGCAGTCCAGACCTTGTTGGCTTTGCTGATGCAGGATATTTATCTGACCCACATAAAGTTAGATCTCAAACAGGTTACGTATTCACATGTGGGGGTACTGTCATATCTTGGAGATCTACGAAATAGTCTATCGTGGCCACTTCATCAAATCATGCTGAGATAATAGCTATTCATGAAACAAGCCGAGAATGAGTGTGGTTAAGGTCCATAATACATCTTATTCGAGAAAATGTGGTTTAAAATACGATAAAGTACCCACAATTTTATATGAGGATAATGCAGCATGCATAGCATAACTCATGGCAGGATTCATAAAATGAGATAGAACGAAACACATTTCACCAAATTTTTTCTACACACATGAGCTCCAGAAGAATGGTGATATCAACGTATATCAGATTCGTTCGAGTGATAATGTGGTTGATTTATTCACCAAGTCTTTGTCAACCAC